>NC_134356.1:5681744-5906052 GCF_048569485.1 Anomaloglossus baeobatrachus | reverse complement strand
GTATAAAGATGTCTTGCTCGCATTGGATCTTCCTCTGTATAAAGATGTCTGCTCCATTGGATCTTCTCTGTATAAAGATGTCTGCACCATTGGATCTTCTCTGTATAAAGATGTCTGCTCCATTGGATCTTCTCTGTATAAAGATGTCTGCTCCATTGGATCTTCTCTGTATAAAGATGTCTGCTCCATTGGATCTTCTCTGTATAAAGATGTCTGCTCCATTGGATCTTCTCTGTATAAAGATGTCTGCTCCATTGGATCTTCTCTGTATAAAGATGTCTGCTCCATTGGATCTTCTCTGTATAAAGATGTCTGCTCCATTGGATCTTCTCTGTATAAAGATGTCTGCTCCATTGGATCTTCTCTGTATAAAGATGTCTGCTCCATTGGATCTTCTCTGTATAAAGATGTCTGCTCCATTGGATCTTCTCTGTATAAAGATGTCTGCTCCATTGGATCTTCTCTGTATAAAGATGTCTGCTCCATTGGATCTTCTCTGTATAAAGATGTCTGCTCCATTGGATCTTCTCTGTATAAAGATGTCTGCTCCATTGGATCTTCTCTGTATAAAGATGTCTGCTCCATTGGATCTTCTCTGTATAAAGATGTCTGCTCCATTGGATCTTCTCTGTATAAAGATGTCTGCTCCATTGGATCTTCTCTGTATAAAGATGTCTGCTCCATTGGATCTTCTCTGTATAAAGATGTCTGCTCCATTGGATCTTCTCTGTATAAAGATGTCTGCTCCATTGGAGTCTTCTCTGTATAAAGATGTCTGCTCCATTGGATCTTCTCTGTATAAAGATGTCTGCTCCATTGGATCTTCTCTGTATAAAGATGTCTGCTCCATTGGATCTTCTCTGTATAAAGATGTCTGCTCCATTGGATCTTCTCTGTATAAAGATGTCTGCTCCATTGGATCTTCTCTGTATAAAGATGTCTGCACCATTGGATCTTCTCTGTATAAAGATGTCTGCACCATTGGATCTTCCTCTGTATAAAGATGTCTGCTCCATTGGATCTTCTCTGTATAAAGATGTCTGCTCCATTGGATCTTCTCTGTATAAAGATGTCTGCTCCATTGGATCTTCTCTGTATAAAGATGTCTGCTCCATTGGATCTTCTCTGTATAAAGATGTCTGCTCCATTGGATCTTCCTCTGTATAAAGATGTCTGCTCCATTGGATCTTCTCTGTATAAAGATGTCTGCACCATTGGATCTTCCTCTGTATAAAGATGTCTGCTCCATTGGATCTTCTCTGTATAAAGATGTCTGCTCCATTGGATCTTCTCTGTATAAAGATGTCTGCTCCATTGGATCTTCTCTGTATAAAGATGTCTGCTCCATTGGATCTTCTCTGTATAAAGATGTCTGCTCCATTGGATCTTCTCTGTATAAAGATGTCTGCACCATTGGATCTCCTCTGTATAAAGATGTCTGCTCCATTGGATCTTCTCTGTATAAAGATGTCTGCTCCATTGGATCTCCTCTGTATAAAGATGTCTGCTCCATTGGATCTTCTCTGTATAAAGATGTCTGCTCCATTGGATCTTCTCTGTATAAAGATGTCTGCACCATTGGATCTTCTCTGTATAAAGATGTCTGCTCCATTGGATCTCCTCTGTATAAAGATGTCTGCACCATTGGATCTCCTCTGTATAAAGATGTCTGCTCCATTGGATCTTCTCTGTATAAAGATGTCTGCTCCATTGGATCTTCTCTGTATAAAGATGTCTGCTCCATTGGATCTCCTCTGTATAAAGATGTCTGCTCCATTGGATCTCCTCTGTATAAAGATGTCTGCTCCATTGGATCTTCTCTGTATAAAGATGTCTGCTCCATTGGATCTTCCTCTGTATAAAGATGTCTGCACCATTGGATCTTCTCTGTATAAAGATGTCTGCTCCATTGGATCTTCTCTGTATAAAGATGTCTGCTCCATTGGATCTCCTCTGTATAAAGATGTCTGCTCCATTGGATCTTCTCTGTATAAAGATGTCTGCTCCATTGGATCTTCTCTGTATAAAGATGTCTGCACCATTGGATCTCCTCTGTATAAAGATGTCTGCACCATTGGATCTCCTCTGTATAAAGATGTCTGCTCCATTGGATCTTCTCTGTATAAAGATGTCTGCTCCATTGGATCTTCTCTGTATAAAGATGTCTGCTCCATTGGATCTTCTCTGTATAAAGATGTCTGCTCCATTGGATCTTCTCTGTATAAAGATGTCTGCTCCATTGGATCTTCTCTGTATAAAGATGTCTGCTCCATTGGATCTTCTCTGTATAAAGATGTCTGCTCCATTGGATCTTCCTCTGTATAAAGATGTCTGCACCATTGGATCTTCTCTGTATAAAGATGTCTGCTCCATTGGATCTCTCTGTATAAAGATGTCTGCTCCATTGGATCTTCTCTGTATAAAGATGTCTGCACCATTGGATCTTCTCTGTATAAAGATGTCTGCACCATTGGATCTTCTCTGTATAAAGATGTCTGCTCCATTGGATCTTCTCTGTATAAAGATGTCTGCTCCATTGGATCTTCTCTGTATAAAGATGTCTGCTCCATTGGATCTCTCTGTATAAAGATGTCTGCTCCATTGGATCTTCTCTGTATAAAGATGTCTGCTCCATTGGATCTTCTCTGTATAAAGATGTCTGCTCCATTGGATCTTCTCTGTATAAAGATGTCTGCTCCATTGGATCTTCTCTGTATAAAGATGTCTGCTCCATTGGATCTCCTCTGTATAAAGATGTCTGCTCCATTGGATCTTCTCTGTATAAAGATGTCTGCTCCATTGGATCTTCTCTGTATAAAGATGTCTGCTCCATTGGATCTTCCTCTGTATAAAGATGTCTGCTCCATTGGATCTTCTCTGTATAAAGATGTCTGCTCCATTGGATCTTCTCTGTATAAAGATGTCTGCTCCATTGGATCTCTCTCTGTATAAAGATGTCTGCTCCATTGGATCTTCTCTGTATAAAGATGTCTGCTCCATTGGATCTTCCTCTGTATAAAGATGTCTGCTCCATTGGATCTTCCTCTGTATAAAGATGTCTGCTCCATTGGATCTTCTCTGTATAAAGATGTCTGCTCCATTGGATCTTCTCTGTATAAAGATGTCTGCTCCATTGGATCTTCCTCTGTATAAAGATGTCTGCTCCATTGGATCTTCTCTGTATAAAGATGTCTGCTCCATTGGATCTTCTCTGTATAAAGATGTCTGCTCCATTGGATCTTCTCTGTATAAAGATGTCTGCTCCATTGGATCTTCCTCTGTATAAAGATGTCTGCTCCATTGGATCTTCTCTGTATAAAGATGTCTGCTCCATTGGATCTCCTCTGTATAAAGATGTCTGCTCCATTGGATCTTCTCTGTATAAAGATGTCTGCTCCATTGGATCTTCTCTGTATAAAGATGTCTGCTCCATTGGAGCTTCTCTGTATAAAGATGTCTGCTCCATTGGATCTTCTCTGTATAAAGATGTCTGCTCCATTGGATCTTCTCTGTATAAAGATGTCTGCTCCATTGGATCTTCTCTGTATAAAGATGTCTGCTCCATTGGATCTTCTCTGTATAAAGATGTCTGCTCCATTGGATCTCTCTTCTCTGTATAAAGATGTCTGCTCCATTGGATCTTCTCTGTATAAAGATGTCTGCTCCATTGGATCTTCTCTGTATAAAGATGTCTGCTCCATTGGATCTTCTCTGTATAAAGATGTCTGCTCCATTGGATCTTCTCTGTATAAAGATGTCTGCTCCATTGGATCTTCTCTGTATAAAGATGTCTGCTCCATTGGATCTCCTCTGTATAAAGATGTCTGCTCCATTGGATCTTCCTCTGTATAAAGATGTCTGCTCCATTGGATCTTCTCTGTATAAAGATGTCTGCTCCATTGGATCTTCTCTGTATAAAGATGTCTGCTCCATTGGATCTTCTCTGTATAAAGATGTCTGCTCCATTGGATCTTCTCTGTATAAAGATGTCTGCTCCATTGGATCTTCTCTGTATAAAGATGTCTGCTCCATTGGATCTCGCTCTGTATAAAGATGTCTGCTCCATTGGATCTTCTCTGTATAAAGATGTCTGCTCCATTGGATCTTCTCTGTATAAAGATGTCTGCTCCATTGGATCTTCTCTGTATAAAGATGTCTGCTCCATTGGATCTTCTCTGTATAAAGATGTCTGCTCCATTGGATCTTCTCTGTATAAAGATGTCTGCTCCATTGGATCTTCCTCTGTATAAAGATGTCTGCTCCATTGGATCTCTCTGTATAAAGATGTCTGCTCCATTGGATCTTCTCTGTATAAAGATGTCTGCTCCATTGGATCTCTCTCTGTATAAAGATGTCTGCTCCATTGGATCTTCCTCTGTATAAAGATGTCTGCTCCATTGGATCTTCTCTGTATAAAGATGTCTGCCTCCATTGGATCTTCTCTGTATAAAGATGTCTGCTCCATTGGATCTTCTCTGTATAAAGATGTCTGCTCCATTGGATCTTCTCTGTATAAAGATGTCTGCTCCATTGGATCTTCTCTGTATAAAGATGTCTGCTCCATTGGATCTTCTCTGTATAAAGATGTCTGCTCCATTGGATCTCCTCTGTATAAAGATGTCTGCTCCATTGGATCTTCTCTGTATAAAGATGTCTGCTCCATTGGATCTCTCTGTATAAAGATGTCTGCTCCATTGGATCTCCTCTGTATAAAGATGTCTGCTCCATTGGATCTTCTCTGTATAAAGATGTCTGCACCATTGGATCTTCTCTGTATAAAGATGTCTGCACCATTGGATCTTCTCTGTATAAAGATGTCTGCACCATTGGATCTTCTCTGTATAAAGATGTCTGCTCCATTGGATCTTCTCTGTATAAAGATGTCTGCTCCATTGGATCTTCTCTGTATAAAGATGTCTGCTCCATTGGATCTTCTCTGTATAAAGATGTCTGCTCCATTGGATCTTCTCTGTATAAAGATGTCTGCTCCATTGGATCTTCTCTGTATAAAGATGTCTGCTCCATTGGATCTTCTCTGTATAAAGATGTCTGCTCCATTGGATCTTCTCTGTATAAAGATGTCTGCACCATTGGATCTTCCTCTGTATAAAGATGTCTGCTCCATTGGATCTTCTCTGTATAAAGATGTCTGCACCATTGGATCTTCTCTGTATAAAGATGTCTGCTCCATTGGATCTTCTCTGTATAAAGATGTCTGCTCCATTGGATCTTCTCTGTATAAAGATGTCTGCTCCATTGGATCTTCTCTGTATAAAGAGATGTCTGCTCCATTGGATCTTCCTCTGTATAAAGATGTCTGCTCCATTGGATCTCTCTGTATAAAGATGTCTGCTCCATTGGATCTTCTCTGTATAAAGATGTCTGCACCATTGGATCTTCTCTGTATAAAGATGTCTGCTCCATTGGATCTTCTCTGTATAAAGATGTCTGCTCCATTGGATCTTCTCTGTATAAAGATGTCTGCTCCATTGGATCTTCTCTGTATAAAGATGTCTGCTCCATTGGATCTTCTCTGTATAAAGATGTCTGCTCCATTGGATCTTCTCTGTATAAAGATGTCTGCTCCATTGGATCTCCTCTGTATAAAGATGTCTGCTCCATTGGATCTTCTCTGTATAAAGATGTCTGCTCCATTGGATCTTCCTCTGTATAAAGATGTCTGCACCATTGGATCTTCTCTGTATAAAGATGTCTGCTCCATTGGATCTTCCTCTGTATAAAGATGTCTGCACCATTGGATCTTCTCTGTATAAAGATGTCTGCTCCATTGGATCTTCTCTGTATAAAGATGTCTGCACCATTGGATCTTCTCTGTATAAAGATGTCTGCTCCATTGGATCTTCCTCTGTATAAAGATGTCTGCTCCATTGGATCTTCCTCTGTATAAAGATGTCTGCTCCATTGGATCTCCTCTGTATAAAGATGTCTGCACCATTGGATCTTCTCTGTATAAAGATGTCTGCTCCATTGGATCTTCTCTGTATAAAGATGTCTGCTCCATTGGATCTTCTCTGTATAAAGATGTCTGCTCCATTGGGATCTTCTCTGTATAAAGATGTCTGCTCCATTGGATCTTCTCTGTATAAAGATGTCTGCTCCATTGGATCTTCTCTGTATAAAGATGTCTGCTCCATTGGATCTTCTCTGTATAAAGATGTCTGCTCCATTGGATCTCCTCTGTATAAAGATGTCTGCACCATTGGATCTTCTCTGTATAAAGATGTCTGCTCCATTGGATCTTCTCTGTATAAAGATGTCTGCTCCATTGGATCTTCTCTGTATAAAGATGTCTGCTCCATTGGATCTTCCTCTGTATAAAGATGTCTGCTCCATTGGATCTTCTCTGTATAAAGATGTCTGCTCCATTGGATCTTCTCTGTATAAAGATGTCTGCTCCATTGGATCTTCTCTGTATAAAGATGTCTGCTCCATTGGATCTCTCTGTATAAAGATGTCTGCTCCATTGGATCTTCTCTGTATAAAGATGTCTGCTCCATTGGATCTTCTCTGTATAAAGATGTCTGCTCCATTGGATCTTCTCTGTATAAAGATGTCTGCTCCATTGGATCTTCTCTGTATAAAGATGTCTGCTCCATTGGATCTTCTCTGTATAAAGATGTCTGCTCCATTGGATCTCCTCTGTATAAAGATGTCTGCTCCATTGGATCTTCCTCTGTATAAAGATGTCTGCTCCATTGGATCTTCCTCTGTATAAAGATGTCTGCACCATTGGATCTTCCTCTGTATAAAGATGTCTGCACCATTGGATCTTCTCTGTATAAAGATGTCTGCTCCATTGGATCTTCTCTGTATAAAGATGTCTGCTCCATTGGATCTTCTCTGTATAAAGATGTCTGCATCCATTGGATCTCCTCTGTATAAAGATGTCTGCTCCATTGGATCTTCTCTGTATAAAGATGTCTGCACCATTGGATCTCCTCTGTATAAAGATGTCTGCTCCATTGGATCTCTCTGTATAAAGATGTCTGCTCCATTGGATCTTCTCTGTATAAAGATGTCTGCTCCATTGGATCTCCTCTGTATAAAGATGTCTGCTCCATTGGATCTTCTCTGTATAAAGATGTCTGCTCCATTGGATCTTCTCTGTATAAAGATGTCTGCTCCATTGGATCTTCTCTGTATAAAGATGTCTGCTCCATTGGATCTTCTCTGTATAAAGATGTCTGCTCCATTGGATCTTCTCTGTATAAAGATGTCTGCACCATTGGATCTTCTCTGTATAAAGATGTCTGCACCATTGGATCTTCTCTGTATAAAGATGTCTGCTCCATTGGATCTTCTCTGTATAAAGATGTCTGCTCCATTGGATCTTCTCTGTATAAAGATGTCTGCTCCATTGGATCTTCTCTGTATAAAGATGTCTGCTCCATTGGATCTTCTCTGTATAAAGATGTCTGCACCATTGGATCTTCCTCTGTATAAAGATGTCTGCTCCATTGGATCTTCTCTGTATAAAGATGTCTGCTCCATTGGATCTTCTCTGTATAAAGATGTCTGCTCCATTGGATCTTCTCTGTATAAAGATGTCTGCTCCATTGGATCTTCTCTGTATAAAGATGTCTGCTCCATTGGATCTTCTCTGTATAAAGATGTCTGCTCCATTGGATCTTCTCTGTATAAAGATGTCTGCTCCATTGGATCTTCTCTGTATAAAGATGTCTGCTCCATTGGATCTTCTCTGTATAAAGATGTCTGCACCATTGGATCTTCTCTGTATAAAGATGTCTGCTCCATTGGATCTTCTCTGTATAAAGATGTCTGCTCCATTGGATCTTCTCTGTATAAAGATGTCTGCTCCATTGGATCTTCTCTGTATAAAGATGTCTGCTCCATTGGATCTTCTCTGTATAAAGATGTCTGCTCCATTGGATCTTCTCTGTATAAAGATGTCTGCTCCATTGGATCTTCTCTGTATAAAGATGTCTGCTCCATTGGATCTTCTCTGTATAAAGATGTCTGCTCCATTGGATCTTCTCTGTATAAAGATGTCTGCTCCATTGGATCTTCTCTGTATAAAGATGTCTGCTCCATTGGATCTTCTCTGTATAAAGATGTCTGCTCCATTGGATCTTCTCTGTATAAAGATGTCTGCACCATTGGATCTTCTCTGTATAAAGATGTCTGCTCCATTGGATCTTCTCTGTATAAAGATGTCTGCTCCATTGGATCTTCTCTGTATAAAGATGTCTGCTCCATTGGATCTTCTCTGTATAAAGATGTCTGCTCCATTGGATCTTCTCTGTATAAAGATGTCTGCTCCATTGGATCTTCTCTGTATAAAGATGTCTGCAGCATTGGATCTTCTCTGTATAAAGATGTCTGCTCCATTGGATCTTCTCTGTATAAAGATGTCTGCTCCATTGGATCTTCCTCTGTATAAAGATGTCTGCTCCATTGGATCTTCTCTGTATAAAGATGTCTGCTCCATTGGATCTTCTCTGTATAAAGATGTCTGCTCCATTGGATCTTCCTCTGTATAAAGATGTCTGCTCCATTGGATCTTCTCTGTATAAAGATGTCTGCTCCATTGGATCTTCTCTGTATAAAGATGTCTGCTCCATTGGATCTTCCTCTGTATAAAGATGTCTGCTCCATTGGATCTTCTCTGTATAAAGATGTCTGCTCCATTGGATCTTCTCTGTATAAAGATGTCTGCTCCATTGGATCTTCTCTGTATAAAGATGTCTGCTCCATTGGATCTTCTCTGTATAAAGATGTCTGCTCCATTGGATCTTCTCTGTATAAAGATGTCTGCTCCATTGGATCTTCTCTGTATAAAGATGTCTGCTCCATTGGATCTTCTCTGTATAAAGATGTCTGCTCCATTGGATCTTCCTCTGTATAAAGATGTCTGCTCCATTGGATCTTCTCTGTATAAAGATGTCTGCTCCATTGGATCTTCTCTGTATAAAGATGTCTGCTCCATTGGATCTTCTCTGTATAAAGATGTCTGCACCATTGGATCTTCTCTGTATAAAGATGTCTGCTCCATTGGATCTTCTCTGTATAAAGATGTCTGCTCCATTGGATCTTCTCTGTATAAAGATGTCTGCTCCATTGGATCTTCTCTGTATAAAGATGTCTGCACCATTGGATCTTCTCTGTATAAAGATGTCTGCTCCATTGGATCTTCTCTGTATAAAGATGTCTGCTCCATTGGATCTTCTCTGTATAAAGATGTCTGCTCCATTGGATCTTCTCTGTATAAAGATGTCTGCTCCATTGGATCTTCTCTGTATAAAGATGTCTGCTCCATTGGATCTCCTCTGTATAAAGATGTCTGCTCCATTGGATCTTCTCTGTATAAAGATGTCTGCACCATTGGATCTTCCTCTGTATAAAGATGTCTGCTCCATTGGATCTTCTCTGTATAAAGATGTCTGCTCCATTGGATCTTCTCTGTATAAAGATGTCTGCTCCATTGGATCTTCTCTGTATAAAGATGTCTGCTCCATTGGATCTTCTCTGTATAAAGATGTCTGCTCCATTGGATCTTCTCTGTATAAAGATGTCTGCACCATTGGATCTTCTCTGTATAAAGATGTCTGCTCCATTGGATCTTCTCTGTATAAAGATGTCTGCTCCATTGGATCTTCTCTGTATAAAGATGTCTGCTCCATTGGATCTTCTCTGTATAAAGATGTCTGCTCCATTGGATCTTCTCTGTATAAAGATGTCTGCTCCATTGGAGCTTCTCTGTATAAAGATGTCTGCTCCATTGGATCTTCCTCTGTATAAAGATGTCTGCACCATTGGATCTTCTCTGTATAAAGATGTCTGCTCCATTGGATCTTCTCTGTATAAAGATGTCTGCTCCATTGGATCTTCTCTGTATAAAGATGTCTGCTCCATTGGATCTTCTCTGTATAAAGATGTCTGCTCCATTGGATCTTCTCTGTATAAAGATGTCTGCTCCATTGGATCTTCTCTGTATAAAGATGTCTGCTCCATTGGATCTTCTCTGTATAAAGATGTCTGCTCCATTGGATCTTCCTCTGTATAAAGATGTCTGCTCCATTGGATCTTCTCTGTATAAAGATGTCTGCTCCATTGGATCTTCTCTGTATAAAGATGTCTGCTCCATTGGATCTTCTCTGTATAAAGATGTCTGCTCCATTGGATCTCTCTGTATAAAGATGTCTGCACCATTGGATCTTCTCTGTATAAAGATGTCTGCTCCATTGGATCTCTCTGTATAAAGATGTCTGCTCCATTGGATCTTCTCTGTATAAAGATGTCTGCTCCATTGGATCTTCTCTGTATAAAGATGTCTGCTCCATTGGATCTTCTCTGTATAAAGATGTCTGCTCCATTGGATCTTCTCTGTATAAAGATGTCTGCTCCATTGGATCTTCTCTGTATAAAGATGTCTGCTCCATTGGATCTTCTCTGTATAAAGATGTCTGCTCCATTGGATCTTCCTCTGTATAAAGATGTCTGCTCCATTGGATCTTCTCTGTATAAAGATGTCTGCTCCATTGGATCTTCTCTGTATAAAGATGTCTGCTCCATTGGATCTTCTCTGTATAAAGATGTCTGCTCCATTGGATCTTCTCTGTATAAAGATGTCTGCTCCATTGGATCTTCTCTGTATAAAGATGTCTGCTCCATTGGATCTTCTCTGTATAAAGATGTCTGCTCCATTGGATCTTCTCTGTATAAAGATGTCTGCTCCATTGGATCTTCTCTGTATAAAGATGTCTGCTCCATTGGATCTTCTCTGTATAAAGATGTCTGCACCATTGGAGCTTCTCTGTATAAAGATGTCTGCTCCATTGGATCTTCTCTGTATAAAGATGTCTGCTCCATTGGATCTTCTCTGTATAAAGATGTCTGCTCCATTGGATCTTCTCTGTATAAAGATGTCTGCTCCATTGGATCTTCTCTGTATAAAGATGTCTGCTCCATTGGATCTTCTCTGTATAAAGATGTCTGCTCCATTGGATCTTCTCTGTATAAAGATGTCTGCTCCATTGGATCTCCTCTGTATAAAGATGTCTGCTCCATTGGATCTTCTCTGTATAAAGATGTCTGCTCCATTGGATCTTCTCTGTATAAAGATGTCTGCTCCATTGGATCTTCTCTGTATAAAGATGTCTGCTCCATTGGATCTTCTCTGTATAAAGATGTCTGCTCCATTGGATCTTCCTCTGTATAAAGATGTCTGCTCCATTGGATCTTCTCTGTATAAAGATGTCTGCTCCATTGGATCTCCTCTGTATAAAGATGTCTGCTCCATTGGATCTTCTCTGTATAAAGATGTCTGCTCCATTGGATCTTCTCTGTATAAAGATGTCTGCTCCATTGGATCTTCTCTGTATAAAGATGTCTGCTCCATTGGATCTTCTCTGTATAAAGATGTCTGCTCCATTGGATCTTCTCTGTATAAAGATGTCTGCACCATTGGATCTTCTCTGTATAAAGATGTCTGCTCCATTGGATCTTCTCTGTATAAAGATGTCTGCTCCATTGGATCTTCTCTGTATAAAGATGTCTGCTCCATTGGATCTTCTCTGTATAAAGATGTCTGCTCCATTGGATCTTCTCTGTATAAAGATGTCTGCTCCATTGGATCTTCTCTGTATAAAGATGTCTGCTCCATTGGATCTCCTCTGTATAAAGATGTCTGCACCATTGGATCTTCTCTGTATAAAGATGTCTGCTCCATTGGATCTTCTCTGTATAAAGATGTCTGCTCCATTGGATCTTCTCTGTATAAAGATGTCTGCACCATTGGATCTTCTCTGTATAAAGATGTCTGCTCCATTGGATCTCCTCTGTATAAAGATGTCTGCACCATTGGATCTTCCTCTGTATAAAGATGTCTGCACCATTGGATCTTCTCTGTATAAAGATGTCTGCTCCATTGGATCTCCTCTGTATAAAGATGTCTGCTCCATTGGATCTTCTCTGTATAAAGATGTCTGCTCCATTGGATCTTCTCTGTATAAAGATGTCTGCACCATTGGATCTTCTCTGTATAAAGATGTCTGCTCCATTGGATCTTCTCTGTATAAAGATGTCTGCTCCATTGGATCTTCTCTGTATAAAGATGTCTGCTCCATTGGATCTTCTCTGTATAAAGATGTCTGCACCATTGGATCTTCTCTGTATAAAGATGTCTGCTCCATTGGATCTTCTCTGTATAAAGATGTCTGCTCCATTGGATCTTCCTCTGTATAAAGATGTCTGCTCCATTGGATCTTCTCTGTATAAAGATGTCTGCTCCATTGGAGCTTCTCTGTATAAAGATGTCTGCACCATTGGATCTTCCTCTGTATAAAGATGTCTGCTCCATTGGATCTTCTCTGTATAAAGATGTCTGCTCCATTGGATCTTCTCTGTATAAAGATGTCTGCTCCATTGGATCTTCTCTGTATAAAGATGTCTGCTCCATTGGATCTTCTCTGTATAAAGATGTCTGCTCCATTGGATCTTCTCTGTATAAAGATGTCTGCTCCATTGGATCTTCTCTGTATAAAGATGTCTGCTCCATTGGATCTTCTCTGTATAAAGATGTCTGCACCATTGGATCTTCTCTGTATAAAGATGTCTGCTCCATTGGATCTTCTCTGTATAAAGATGTCTGCTCCATTGGATCTTCTCTGTATAAAGATGTCTGCTCCATTGGATCTTCTCTGTATAAAGATGTCTGCACCATTGGATCTTCTCTGTATAAAGATGTGCACCATTGGATCTTCTCTGTATAAAGATGTCTGCTCCATTGGATCTCCTCTGTATAAAGATGTCTGCACCATTGGATCTTCTCTGTATAAAGATGTCTGCTCCATTGGATCTTCTCTGTATAAAGATGTCTGCACCATTGGATCTTCTCTGTATAAAGATGTCTGCTCCATTGGATCTCCTCTGTATAAAGATGTCTGCACCATTGGATCTTCTCTGTATAAAGATGTCTGCTCCATTGGAGCTCCTCTGTATAAAGATGTCTGCTCCATTGGAGCTTCTCTGTATAAAGATGTCTGCACCATTGGATCTTCTCTGTATAAAGATGTCTGCACCATTGGATCTTCTCTGTATAAAGATGTCTGCACCATTGGATCTTCTCTGTATAAAGATGTCTGCTCCATTGGATCTTCTCTGTATAAAGATGTCTGCACCATTGGATCTTCTCTGTATAAAGATGTCTGCTCCATTGGATCTCCTCTGTATAAAGATGTCTGCTCCATTGGAGCTTCTCTGTATAAAGATGTCTGCTCCATTGGATCTTCTCTGTATAAAGATGTCTGCACCATTGGATCTTCTCTGTATAAAGATGTCTGCTCCATTGGATCTCCTCTGTATAAAGATGTCTGCACCATTGGATCTTCTCTGTATAAAGATGTCTGCTCCATTGGATCTCCTCTGTATAAAGATGTCTGCACCATTGGATCTTCTCTGTATAAAGATGTCTGCTCCATTGGAGCTCCTCTGTATAAAGATGTCTGCTCCATTGGATCTCCTCTGTATAAAGATGTCTGCTCCATTGGAGCTTCTCTGTATAAAGATGTCTGCTCCATTGGATCTTCTCTGTATAAAGATGTCTGCTCCATTGGAGCTTCTCTGTATAAAGATGTCTGCTCCATTGGAGCTTCTCTGTATAAAGATGTCTGCTCCATTGGAGCTTCTCTGTATAAAGATGTCTGCACCATTGGATCTCCTCTGTATAAAGATGTCTGCACCATTGGATCTTCTCTGTATAAAGATGTCTGCACCATTGGATCTTCTCTGTATAAAGATGTCTGCACCATTGGATCTCCTCTGTATAAAGATGTCTGCTCCATTGGATCTTCTCTGTATAAAGATGTCTGCTCCATTGGATCTTCTCTGTATAAAGATGTCTGCTCCATTGGATCTTCTCTGTATAAAGATGTCTGCTCCATTGGATCTCCTCTGTATAAAGATGTCTGCTCCATTGGATCTCCTCTGTATAAAGATGTCTGCTCCATTGGATCTTCTCTGTATAAAGATGTCTGCTCCATTGGATCTTCCCTGTATAAAGATGTCTGCTCCATTGGATCTTCTCTGTATAAAGATGTCTGCTCCATTGGATCTCCTCTGTATAAAGATGTCTGCTCCATTGGAGCTTCTCTGTATAAAGATGTCTGCTCCATTGGATCTCCTCTGTATAAAGATGTCTGCACCATTGGATCTTCTCTGTATAAAGATGTCTGCACCATTGGATCTTCTCTGTATAAAGATGTCTGCTCCATTGGATCTCCTCTGTATAAAGATGTCTGCACCATTGGATCTCCTCTGTATAAAGATGTCTGCTCCATTGGATCTTCTCTGTATAAAGATGTCTGCACCATTGGATCTTCTCTGTATAAAGATGTCTGTTCCATTGGATCTTCTCTGTATAAAGATGTCTGCACCATTGGATCTTCTCTGTATAAAGATGTCTGCACCATTGGATCTTCTCTGTATAAAGATGTCTGCACCATTGGATCTTCTCTGTATAAAGATGTCTTCACCATTGGATCTTCTCTGTATAAAGATGTCTGCACCATTGGATCTTCTCTGTATAAAGATGTCTGCTCCATTGGATCTTCTCTGTATAAAGATGTCTGCACCATTGGATCTTCTCTGTATAAAGATGTCTGCTCCATTGGAGCTTCTCTGTATAAAGATGTCTGCTCCATTGGATCTTCTCTGTATAAAGATGTCTGCACCATTGGATCTTCTCTGTATAAAGATGTCTGCTCCATTGGAACTCCTCAGCTCCACCCCCCGCGTGTAACACTCGAGACTCTAGTCCGGCTGCTCCTCAGCTCCACACCCCGCGTGTAACACTCGAGACTCCAGCCCGGCTCCTCCTCAGCTCCACACCCCGCGTGTAACACTCGAGACTCCAGCCCGGCTCCTCCTCAGCTCCACCCCCCGCGTGTAACACTCGAGACTCCAGCCCGGCTCCTCCTCAGCTCCACACCCCGCGTGTAACACACGAGACTCCAGCCCGGCTCCTCCTCAGCTCCACCCCCCGCGTGTAACACACGAGACTCCAGCCCGGCTCCTCCTCAGCTCCACCCCCCGCGTGTAACACTCGAGACTCTAGTCCGGCTGCTCCTCAGCTCCACCCCCCGCGTGTAACACACGAGACTCCAGCCCGGCTCCTCCTCAGCTCCACCCCCCGCGTGTAACACACGAGACTCCAGCCCGGCTGCTCCTCAGCTCCACACCCTGCGTGTAACACTCGAGACTCCAGCCCGGCTCCTCCTCAGCTCCACACCCCGCGTGTAACACTCGAGACTCCAGCCCGGCTCCTCCTCAGCTCCACCCCCCGCGTGTAACACTCGAGACTCCAGCCCGGCTCCTCCTCAGCTCCACACCCCGCGTGTAACACTCGAGACTCCAGCCCGGCTCCTCCTCAGCTCCACCCCCCGCGTGTAACACTCGAGACTCCAGCCCGGCTCCTCCTCAGCTCCACACCCCGCGTGTAACACTCGAGACTCCAGCCCGGCTCCTCCTCAGCTCCACCCCCCGCGTGTAACACACGAGACTCCAGCCCGGCTCCTCCTCAGCTCCACCCCCCGCGTGTAACACACGAGACTCCAGCCCGGCTCCTCCTCAGCTCCACCCCCCGCGTGTAACACACGAGACTCCAGCCCGGCTCCTCCTCAGCTCCACCCCCCGCGTGTAACACACGAGACTCCAGCCCGGCTCCTCCTCAGCTCCACACCCCGCGTGTAACACACGAGACTCCAGCCCGGCTCCTCCTCAGCTCCACCCCCCGCGTGTAACACTCGAGACTCTAGTCCGGCTGCTCCTCAGCTCCACACCCTGCGTGTAACACTCGAGACTCCAGCCCGGCTCCTCCTCAGCTCCACACCCCGCGTGTAACACACGAGACTCCAGCCCGGCTCCTCCTCAGCTCCACCCCCCGCGTGTAACACTCGAGACTCTAGTCCGGCTGCTCCTCAGCTCCACACCCCGCGTGTAACACTCGAGACTCCAGCCCGGCTCCTCCTCAGCTCCACACCCCGCGTGTAACACTCGAGACTCCAGCCCGGCTCCTCCTCAGCTCCACCCCCCGCGTGTAACACTCGAGTCTCTAGTCCGGCTGCTCCTCAGCTCCACCCCCCGCGTGTAACACACGAGACTCCAGCCCGGCTCCTCCTCAGCTCCACACCCCGCGTGTAACACACGAGACTCCAGCCCGGCTCCTCCTCAGCTCCACACCCCGCGTGTAACACTCGAGACTCCAGCCCGGCTGCTCCTCAGCTCCACACCCCGCGTGTAACACTCGAGACTCCAGCCCGGCTCCTCCTCAGCTCCACCCCCCGCGTGTAACACTCGAGACTCCAGCCCGGCTCCTCCTCAGCTCCACACCCCGCGTGTAACACTCGAGACTCCAGCCCGGCTGCTCCTCAGCTCCACACCCCGCGTGTAACACTCGAGACTCCAGCCCGGCTCCTCCTCAGCTCCACACCCCGCGTGTAACACACGAGGCTCCAGCCCGGCTCCTCCTCAGCTCCACCCCCCGCGTGTAACACACGAGACTCTAGTCCGGCTGCTCCTCAGCTCCACCCCCTGCGTGTAACACTCGAGACTCTAGTCCGGCTGCTCCTCAGCTCCACCCCCTGCGTGTAACACTCGAGACTCCAGCCCGGCTGCTCCTCAGCTCCACCCCCCGCGTGTAACACACGAGACTCCAGCCCGGCTCCTCCTCAGCTCCACACCCCGCGTGTAACACTCGAGACTCCAGCCCGGCTCCTCCTCAGCTCCACACCCCGCGTGTAACACTCGAGACTCCAGCCCGGCTCCTCCTCAGCTCCACCCCCCGCGTGTAACACTCGAGACTCCAGCCCGGCTCCTCCTCAGCTCCACCCCCCGCGTGTAACACTCGAGACTCCAGCCCGGCTCCTCCTCAGCTCCACACCCCGCGTGTAACACACGAGACTCCAGCCCGGCTCCTCCTCAGCTCCACCCCCCGCGTGTAACACTCGAGACTCCAGCCCGGCTCCTCCTCAGCTCCACACCCCGCGTGTAACACTCGAGACTCCAGCCCGGCTCCTCCTCAGCTCCACACCCCGCGTGTAACACACGAGGCTCCAGCCCGGCTCCTCCTCAGCTCCACACCCCGCGTGTAACACACGAGACTCCAGCCCGGCTCCTCCTCAGCTCCACCCCCCGCGTGTAACACACGAGAATCAAGCCCGGCTCCTCCTCAGCTCCACCCCCCGCGTGTAACACTCGAGACTCCAGCCCGGCTCCTCCTCAGCTCCACACCCCGCGTGTAACACACGAGACTCCAGCCCGGCTCCTCCTCAGCTCCACCCCCCGCGTGTAACACACGAGACTCCAGTCCGGCTCCTCCTCAGCTCCACCCCCCGCGTGTAACACACGAGACTCCAGCCCGGCTCCTCCTCAGCTCCACACCCCGCGTGTAACACACGAGACTCCAGCCCGGCTCCTCCTCAGCTCCACCCCCCGCGTGTAACACACGAGACTCCAGCCCGGCTCCTCCTCAGCTCCACCCCCCGCGTGTAACACACGAGACTCCAGCCCGGCTCCTCCTCAGCTCCACCCCCCGCGTGTAACACACAAGACTCCAGCCCGGCTCCTCCTCAGCTCCACACCCCGCGTGTAACACTCGAGACTCCAGCCCGGCTCCTCCTCAGCTCCACCCCCCGCGTGTAACACACGAGACTCCAGCCCGGCTCCTCCTCAGCTCCACACCCCGCGTGTAACACTCGAGACTCCAGCCCGGCTCCTGCTCAGCTCCACACCCCGCGTGTAACACACGAGACTCCAGCCCGGCTCCTCCTCAGCTCCACACCCCGCGTGTAACACACGAGACTCCAGCCCGGCTCCTCCTCAGCTCCACCCCCCGCGTGTAAGACACGAGACTCCAGCTCGGCTCCTCCTCAGCTCCACACCCCGCGTGTAACACTCGAGACTCCAGCCCGGCTCCTCCTCAGCTCCACCCCCCGCGTGTAACACTCGAGACTCCAGCCCGGCTCCTCCTCAGCTCCACCCCCCGCGTGTAACACTCGAGACTCCAGCCCGGCTGCTCCTCAGCTCCACCCCCCGCGTGTAACACTCGAGACTCCAGCCCGGCTCCTCCTCAGCTCCACACCCCGCGTGTAACACACGAGACTCCAGCCCGGCTCCTCCTCAGCTCCACACCCCGCGTGTAACACTCGAGACTCCAGCCCGGCTCCTCCTCAGCTCCACCCCCCGCGTGTAACACTCGAGACTCCAGCCCGGCTCCTCCTCAGCTCCACCCCCCGCGTGTAACACTCGAGACTCCAGCCCGGCTCCTCCTCAGCTCCACACCCCGCGTGTAACACTCGAGACTCCAGCCCGGCTCCTCCTCAGCTCCACACCCCGCGTGTAACACACGAGGCTCCAGCCCGGCTCCTCCTCAGCTCCACACCCCGCGTGTAACACACGAGACTCCAGCCCGGCTCCTCCTCAGCTCCACCCCCCGCGTGTAACACACGAGACTCCAGCCCGGCTCCTCCTCAGCTCCACCCCCCACGTGTAACACTCGAGACTCCAGCCCGGCTCCTCCTCAGCTCCACACCCCGCGTGTAACACACGAGACTCCAGCCCGGCTCCTCCTCAGCTCCACCCCCCGCGTGTAACACACGAGACTCCAGTCCGGCTCCTCCTCAGCTCCACCCCCCGCGTGTAACACACGAGACTCCAGCACGGCTCCTCCTCAGCTCCACCCCCCGCGTGTAACACACGAGACTCCAGCCCGGCTCCTCCTCAGCTCAACCCCCCGCGTGTAACACACGAGACTCCAGCCTGGCTCCTCCTCAGCTCCACCCCCCGCGTGTAACACACGAGACTCCAGCCCGGCTCCTCCTCAGCTCCACCCCCCGCGTGTAACACACGAGACTGCAGCCCGGCTCCTCCTCAGCTCCACACCCCGCGTGTAACACACGAGACTCCAGCCCGGCTCCTCCTCAGCTCCACCCCCCGCGTGTAACACACGAGACTCCAGCCCGGCTCCTCCTCAGCTCCACCCCCCGCGTGTAACACACGAGACTCCAGCCCGGCTCCTCCTCAGCTCCACCCCCCGCGTGTAACACTCGAGACTCCAGCCCGGCTCCTCCTCAGCTCCACACCCCGCGTGTAACACACGAGACTCCAGCCCGGCTCCTCCTCAGCTCCACCCCCCGCGTGTAACACACGAGACTCCAGCCCGGCTCCTCCTCAGCTCCACCCCCCGCGTGTAACACACGAGACTCCAGCCCGGCTCCTCCTCAGCTCCACACCCCGCGTGTAACACACGAGACTCCAGCCCGGCTCCTCCTCAGCTCCACACCCCGCGTGTAACACACGAGACTCCAGCCCGGCTCCTCCTCAGCTCCACACCCCGCGTGTAACACACGAGACTCCAGCCCGGCTCCTCCTCAGCTCCACACCCCGCGTGTAACACACGAGACTCCAGCCCGGCTCCTCCTCAGCTCCACACCCCGCGTGTAACACACGAGACTCCAGCCCGGCTCCTCCTCAGCTCCACCCCCCGCGTGTAACACTCGAGACTCCAGCCCGGCTCCTCCTCAGCTCCACCCCCCGCGTGTAACACTCGAGACTCCAGCCCGGCTCCTCCTCAGCTCCACCCCCCGCGTGTAACACACGAGACTGCAGCCCGGCTCCTCCTCAGCTCCACACCCCGCGTGTAACACACGAGACTGCAACCCGGCTCCTCCTCAGCTCCACACCCCGCATGTAACACACGAGACTCCAGCCCGGCTCCTCCTCAGCTCCACACCCCGCGTGTAACACTCGAGACTCCAGCCCGGCTCCTCCTCAGCTCCACACCCTGCGTGTAACACTCGAGACTCCAGCCCGGCTCCTCCTCAGCTCCACCCCCCGCGTGTAACACACGAGACTCCAGCCCGGCTCCTCCTCAGCTCCACACCCCGCGTGTAACACTCGAGACTCCAGCCCGGCTCCTCCTCAGCTCCACACCCCGCGTGTAACACACGAGACTCCAGCCCGGCTGCTCCTCAGCTCCACACCCCGCGTGTAACACTCGAGACTCCAGCCCGGCTCCTCCTCAGCTCCACCCCCCGCGTGTAACACACGAGACTCCAGTCCGGCTCCTCCTCAGCTCCACCCCCCGCGTGTAACACTCGAGACTCCAGTCCGGCTCCTCCTCAGCTCCACCCCCCGCGTGTAACACTCGAGACTCCAGCCCGGCTCCTCCTCAGCTCCACCCCCCGCGTGTAACACACGAGACTCCAGTCCGGCTCCTCCTCAGCTCCACCCCCCGCGTGTAACACACGAGACTCCAGCCCGGCTCCTCCTCAGCTCCACCCCCCGCGTGTAACACTCGAGACTCCAGCCCGGCTCCTCCTCAGCTCCACACCCCGCGTGTAACACACGAGACTCCAGCCCGGCTCCTCCTCAGCTCCACCCCCCGTGTGTAACACTCGAGACTCCAGCCCGGCTCCTCCTCAGCTCCACCCCCCGCGTGTAACACTCGAGACTCCAGCCCGGCTCCTCCTCAGCTCCACCCCCCGCGTGTAACACTCGAGACTCCAGCCCGGCTCCTCCTCAGCTCCACCCCCCGCGTGTAACACTCGAGACTCCAGCCCGGCTC
This sequence comes from Anomaloglossus baeobatrachus, assembly GCF_048569485.1. Taxonomy (NCBI): domain Eukaryota; kingdom Metazoa; phylum Chordata; class Amphibia; order Anura; family Aromobatidae; genus Anomaloglossus; species Anomaloglossus baeobatrachus. The sequence goes on along the minus strand of NC_134356.1, from coordinate 5,885,450 downwards.
CTCCTCAGCTCCACACCCCGCGTGTAACACACGAGACTCCAGCCCGGCTCCTCCTCAGCTCCACACCCCGCGTGTAACACACGAGACTGCAGCCCGGCTCCTCCTCAGCTCCACCCCCCGCGTGTAACACTCGAGACTCCAGCCCGGCTCCTCCTCAGCTCCACACCCCGCGTGTAACACTCGAGACTCCAGCCCGGCTCCTCCTCAGCTCCACACCCCGCGTGTAACACACGAGACTCCAGCCCGGCTCCTCCTCAGCTCCACACCCCGCGTGTAACACTCGAGACTCCAGCCCGGCTCCTCCTCAGCTCCACCTCCCGCGTGTAACACTCGAGACTCCAGCCCGGCTCCTCCTCAGCTCCACACCCCGCGTGTAACACACGAGACTCCAGCCCGGCTCCTCCTCAGCTCCACCCCCCGCGTGTAACACTCGAGACTCCAGCCCGGCTCCTCCTCAGCTCCACCCCCCGCGTGTAACACACGAGACTCCAGCCCGGCTCCTCCTCAGCTCCACCCCCCGCGTGTAACACACGAGACTCCAGCCCGGCTCCTCCTCAGCTCCACACCCCGCGTGTAACACTCGAGACTCCAGCCCGGCTCCTCCTCAGCTCCACCCCCCGCGTGTAACACACGAGACTCCAGCCCGGCTCCTCCTCAGCTCCACCCCCCGCGTGTAACACACGAGACTCCAGCCCGGCTCCTCCTCAGCTCCACCCCCCGCGTGTAACACACGAGACTCCAGCCCGGCTCCTCCTCAGCTCCACCCCCCGCGTGTAACACTCGAGACTCCAGCCCGGCTCCTCCTCAGCTCCACCCCCCGCGTGTAACACACGAGACTCCAGCCCGGCTCCTCCTCAGCTCCACCCCCCGCGTGTAACACACGAGACTCCAGCCCGGCTCCTCCTCAGCTCCACCCCCCGCGTGTAACACACGAGACTCCAGCCCGGCTCCTCCTCAGCTCCACACCCCGCGTGTAACACACGAGACTCCAGCCCGGCTCCTCCTCAGCTCCACCCCCCGCGTGTAACACACGAGACTCCAGCCCGGCTCCTCCTCAGCTCCACCCCCCGCGTGTAACACACGAGACTCCAGCCCGGCTCCTCCTCAGCTCCACACCCCGCGTGTAACACACGAGACTCCAGCCCGGCTCCTCCTCAGCTCCACACCCCGCGTGTAACACACGAGACTCCAGCCCGGCTCCTCCTCAGCTCCACACCCCGCGTGTAACACACGAGACTCCAGCCCGGCTCCTCCTCAGCTCCACCCCCCGCGTGTAACACTCGAGACTCCAGCCCGGCTCCACCTCAGCTCCACCCCCCGCGTGTAACACTCGAGACTCCAGCCCGGCTCCTCCTCAGCTCCACCCCCCGCGTGTAACACTCGAGATTCCAGCCCGGCTCCTCCTCAGCTCCACCCCCCGCGTGTAACACACGAGACTCCAGCCCGGCTCCTCCTCAGCTCCACACCCCGCGTGTAACACACGAGACTCCAGCCCGGCTCCTCCTCAGCTCCACCCCCCCGCGTGTAACACACGAGACTCCAGCCCGGCTCCTCCTCAGCTCCACCCCCGCGTGTAACACTCGAGACTCCAGCCCGGCTCCTCCTCAGCTCCACCCCCCGCGTGTAACACACGAGACTCCAGCCCGGCTCCTCCTCAGCTCCACCCCCCGCGTGTAACACTCGAGACTCCAGCCCGGCTCCTCCTCAGCTCCACCCCCCGCGTGTAACACACGAGACTCCAGCCCGGCTCCTCCTCAGCTCCACCCCCCGCGTGTAACACACGAGACTCCAGCCCGGCTCCTCCTCAGCTCCACCCCCCGCGTGTAACACACGAGACTCCAGCCCGGCTCCTCCTCAGCTCCACCCCCCGCGTGTAACACACGAGACTCCAGCCCGGCTCCTCCTCAGCTCCACCCCCCGCGTGTAACACACGAGACTCCAGCCCGGCTCCTCCTCAGCTCCACACTCCGGCTTAGGTCACATGACGACCGTGAGGTCCTTCAGCAGTGTCACCGCATCAGCATAGAAACGCTGGGGCCCCCAGGAGAATGGGCCCTGTGACACTGCCCAGTGTGCGCTCCCTTCCCCCTAATGCCAGTCCTCCATGCAGCCTGGCTCTGTTCAGCTCTTTTGGACTCCTGCAATTAGGAGACCTTTGGTCACATGACTGTGAAGTCCTTAAACAATCCATATCATTATATCAGTGATGTCATCGCCGGGGGCGGGGTTGTATATAAGGGGTGTGGTCTCCTGTCTGAGCACATATATCAGTGATGTCATCGCCGGGGGCGGGGCTGTATATAAGGGGTGTGGCCTCATGTCTGATCACATATTATATCAGTGATGTCATCGCCAGGAGGCGGGGTTTTATATAAGGGGTGTGGTCTCCTGTCTGATCACATATTATATCAGTGATGTCATCGCTGGGGGCGGGGCTGACACCTCACCCTATACACAGGCAGGTTGTCAGCAGTGTTAGGTGAGGGGCTGGTGCTGTATATAAGGGGTGTGGTCTCCTGTCTGAGCACATATTATATCAGTGATGTCATCGCCAGGGGCGGGGCTGACACCTCACCCTATACACAGGCGGGTTGTCAGCAGTGTTAGGTGAGGGGTGGGGCTGTATATAAGGGGTGTGGTCTCCTGTCTGATCACATATATCAGTGATGTCATCGCCGGGGGCGGGGCTGACACCTCACCCTATGCACAGGCGGGTTGTCAGCAGTGTTAGGTGGGGGTTTGGTGCTGTATATAAGGGGTGTGGTCTCCTGTCTGATCACATATATCAGTGATGTCATCGCCGGGGGCGGGGCTGACACCTCACCCTATGCACAGGCGGGTTGTCAGCAGTGTTAGGTGAGGGGTGGGGCTGTATATAAGGGGTGTGGCCTCATGTCTGAGCACATATATCAGTGATGTCATCGCCGGGGGCGGGGCTGACACCTCACCCTATGCACAGGCGGGTTGTCAGCAGTGTTAGGTGAGGGGTGGGGCTGTATATAAGGGGTGTGGCCTCATGTCTGAGCACATATATCAGTGATGTCATCGCCGGGGGCGGGGCTGACACCTCACCCTATGCACAGGCAGGTTGTCAGCAGTGTTAGGTGGGGGTCTGGTGCTGTATATAAATAAGGGGTGTGGCCTCATGTCTGAGCACATATATCAGTGATGTCATCGCCGGGGGCGGGGCTGACACCTCACCCTATGCACAGGCGGGTTGTCAGCAGTGTTAGGTGAGGGGTGGGGCTGTATATAAGGGGTGTGGCCTCATGTCTGAGCACATATATCAGTGATGTCATCGCCGGGGGCGGGGCTGACACCTCACCCTATGCACAGGCAGGTTGTCAGCAGTGTTAGGTGGGGGTCTGGTGCTGTATATAAGGGGTGTGGCCTCATGTCTGAGCACATATATCAGTGATGTCATCGCCGGGGGCGGGGCTGTATATAAGGGGTGTGGTCTTCTGTCTGAGCACATATATCAGTGATGTCATCGCCGGGGGCGGGGCTGACACCTCACCCTATGCACAGGCGGGTTGTCAGCAGTGTTAGGTGGGGGTCTGCTGCTGTGTGTTACTTTCCTGACGCCGCGCACACGACCCCCCTTTTTCCTGTGATTACACACCCCGTCACACCCAGTGGAAAGCGCGGTCTCTATAAATAGAAGCGTTACATCTATCTCCTCGCAGTTTTCAGCCGTGGACAATTATCAGGCAATTTGGGAAATGATTATTATGTAATGCAGAAATTGCTGCAATGTGTCGCCAGACTGTGAAACGTCTGCAGCTCGTCATTGAGTCACATTTTCCACCGCCGCCTCCTCGCTGTCCGCTTCCTGCACAGGACAACACCTCCTGTCACCCTCCATCACATGACAGGGGCTTATTGCTGGGGTCACACGTGTGGGGGGCGCAGGTGACCCGGGCTCCGCCGCGCACTCCTCATGTGTGATCATCACTGCTGGATACAAGCACGTCTCGTCCTCTGGTGTCAGACACCGGGATTCTCTCACCTTCTGGGGGGCCGGAGGGGCCGGGGAGGTCATTATACAAATCCCCCGCATCACCGTCCATCACAGCGACAACACAGAGAAGAATGGGGGGATCGGCGGAGCACCGCGCACAATGCTACTGTACACCCCCCTAACCTCACCCCGTCCTATACATGCGCCCACACAGAAATCCTCTCCTGGTGAAGCCCATTAGTGTCCCACTCCGTACAGTGCCACGTTCTTCCACACAGTATAAAGACCTCCCAGCCGCCTGCACGTAGTACGATGCCTCCACAGCCCCCCACAAAGTAAGATGGCCCCAACAGTCCCCGCAAAGTAAGATGGTCCTATAGAGCCCCCAAAAAGTATGATGGTCCCACAGAGCCACCACAAAGTACAACAGCCCAACAGAACCCCCCTAAAGAAAGATGGCCTCACAGAACCCCTTCACATCTTCGTGATGTACGGCTCAGCATTGTGCTTGGTGATGTATGGCTCGGCATTGTGCTTGGTGGTGTATGGCTCGGCATTGTGCTTGGTGATGTATGGCTCGGCATTGTGCTTGGTGATGTACGGCTCGGCATTGTGCTTGGTGATGTACGGCTCAGCATTGTACTTGGTGATGTACGGCTCAGCATTGTGCTTGGTGATGTACGGCTCGGCATTGTGCTTGGTGATGTACGGCTCGGCATTGTGCTTGGTGATGTATGGCTCGGCATTGTGCTTGGTGATGTACGGCTCGGCATTGTGCTTGGTGATGTATGGCTCGGCATTGTGCTTGGTGATGTATGGCTCGGCATTGTGCTTGGTGATGTACGGCTCGGCATTGTGCTTGGTGATGTACGGCTCGGCATTGTGCTTGGTGATGTACGGCTCGGCATTGTGCTTGGTGATGTACGGCTCGGCATTGTGCTTGCTGATGTACGGCTCGGCATTGTGCTTGGTGATGTACGGCTCGGCATTGTGCTTGGTGATGTACGGCTCGGCATTGTGCTTGGTGATGTATGGCTCGGCATTGTGCTTGGTGATGTACGGCTCGGCATTGTGCTTGGTGATGTACGGCTCGGCATTGTGCTTGGTGATGTAAGGCTCGGCATTGTCCTTGGTGATGTATGGCTCGGCATTGTGCTTGGTGATGTACGGCTCAGCATTGTGCTTGGTGATGTACGGCTCGGCATTGTGCTTGGTGATGTACGGCTCGGCATTGTGCTTGGTGATGTACGGCTCGGCATTGTGCTTGGTGATGTACGGCTCGGCATTGTGCTTGGTGATGTACGGCTCCGCATTGTGCTTGGTGATGTACGGCTCGGCATTGTGCTTGGTGATGTACGGCTCGGCATTGTGCTTGGTGATGTACGGCTCGGCATTGTGCTTGGTGATGTAGGGCTCGGCATTGTGCTTGGTGATGTACGGCTCGGCATTGTGCTTGGTGATGTACGGCTCGGCATTGTCTTGGTGATGTACGGCTCGGCATTGTGCTTGGTGATGTATGGCTCTGCATTGTGCTTGGTGATGTACGGCTCGGCATTGTGCTTGGTGATGTACGGCTCGGCATTGTGCTTGGTGATGTACGGCTCGGCATTGTGCTTGGTGATGTACGGCTCGGCATTGTGCTTGGTGATGTACGGCTCAGCATTGTGCTTGGTGATGTAGGGCTCGGCATTGTGCTTGGTGATGTATGGCTCAGCATTGTGCTTGGTGATATACGGCTCGGCATTGTCTTGGTGATGTACGGCTCGGCATTGTGCTTGGTGATGTACGGCTCGGCATTGTGCTTGGTGATGTACGGCTCGGCATTGTGCTTGGTGATGTACGGCTCGGCATTGTGCTTGGTGATGTACGGCTCGGCATTGTGCTTGGTGATGTACGGCTCGGCATTGTGCTTGGTGATGTACGGCTCGGCATTGTGCTTGGTGATGTATGGCTCGGCATTGTGCTTGGTGATGTATGGCTCGGCATTGTGCTTGGTGATGTATGGCTCGGCATTGTGCTTGGTGATGTATGGCTCGGCATTGTGCTTGGTGATGTATGGCTCGGCATTGTGCTTGGTGGTGTATGGCTCGGCATTGTGCTTGGTGATGTACGGCTCGGCATTGTGCTTGGTGATGTACGGCTCGGCATTGTGCTTGGTGATGTATGGCTCGGCATTGTGCTTGGTGATGTACGGCTCAGCATTGTGCTTGGTGATGTACGGCTCGGCATTGTGCTTGGTGATGTATGGCTTGGCATTGTGCTTGGTGATGTATGGCTTGGCATTGTGCTTGGTGATGTACGGCTCAGCATTGTGCTTGGTGATGTACGGCTCGGCATTGTGCTTGGTGATGTACGGCTCGGCATTGTGCTTGGTGATGTACGGCTCGGCATTGTGCTTGGTGATGTACGGCTCGGCATTGTGCTTGGTGATGTACGGCTCAGCATTGTGCTTGGTGATGTACGGCTCGGCATTGTGCTTGGTGATGTATGGCTTGGCATTGTGCTTGGTGATGTACGGCTCGGCATTGTGCTTGGTGATGTACAGATCGGCATTGTGCTTGGTGATGTACGGCTCGGCATTGTGCTTGGTGATATACGGCTCGGCATTGTGCTTGGTGATGTACGGCTCGGCATTGTGCTTGGTGATGTACGGCTCAGCATTGTGCATGGTGATGTACGGCTCAGCATTGTGCTTGGTGATGTACGGCTCGGCATTGTGCTTGGTGATGTACGGCTCGGCATTGTGCTTGGTGATGTACGGCTCGGCATTGTGCTTGGTGATGTACGGCTCAGCATTGTGCTTGGTGATGTACGGTGGCTGCTTGGCCATGAACCTCCCGATGGGCGCAGTGTTTGTACTGATATTACCGGAGGAGGTCTGGGCTCTGCAGTTATGGGGTCAGTAGAGCAGTGGTGAGTTTTCTGCTCCTCAGCACTCGGCCCCCCGCTCTGTAACATTACGGGGTCTCCTCTTTGGGACTGAGTTGCTGCGGTTTCTTCCACTTAAGATTCAGGAGGAGAAATGTCAGGAATGGAGTTATTACCCCGGTGACTTCTATTACAGGATGCGCTGGTATCAGTGAGCTCCGCACCACCGGCCGCTCTGCCACATAGTAGTAAAGGCCGATGGCATGGTGGGGGGCTGGAGGGTATACGCCGGGGGGACGGAGGGTATACGCCGGGGGGACGGAGGGTATACGCCGGGGGGACGGAGGGTATACGCCGGGGGGACGAAGGGTATACGCCAGGGGGACGGAGGGTATACGGCGGGGGGACGGAGGATATACGCCGGGGGGACGGAGGGTATACGCCGGGGGGACGGAGGGTATACGCCGGGGGGACGGAGGGTATACGCCGGGGGGACGGAGGGTATACGCCGGGGGGACGGAGGGTATACTCCGGGGGGCTGGAGGGTATACGCCAGGGGGGCTGGAGGTTATACGCCGTGGGGTTGGAGGGTACACGGCGGGGGGACGGAGGTTATACGGCGGGGGGGCCGGAGGGTATACACTGAGGGCTGGAGGTTATATCTGTCTGGCTTATTTCTATCCTTCCGTGTCATACACTATGCACAGGTGAAGTGTCCGCGGCCGGCGATATCCGGAGGAGACGGAGCATTCACTGCAGAAGGTGTCGGCGGCGCAGAGCTCATTGTGGTTACTGCACGGCAGGGACGCGGCATCTGTCTCCTCCATCACATGCTCCGCACTTCCAGGCTGCGTCCGGGACCCTCACATCTCCCTCATCCCCAAAAGTGAAGCTTTAATCACATGAATGTAGACGGTGATCTGGAGTAAATGAGGCTGAGACGCCATTAAAGCCGTGAGAGCGTCGCCTGGCGCCAAAACCCGGGGAAGCGTCACCAGAAACCGCGCTGAGGAAGGAAAGCCTAAAATCTTAAACTTGTGAGAGGAAAGTGCGAGGAAAGTGCGAGCAAAGAGAGGAAAGACCAAGGGAAAAAAAGACAAAAGAGAGAGGAAAGAAAGGAATGTGAGAGGAAAGAAAGAGGAGAGAGGAAAGAAAGAGAAAAGATAGAGGAAAGTGAAAGGAAAGAGAGAGGAATGAGAGAGGACAGACAGAGGGAAAAAAACAGAGAGGAAAGAGAAAGGAAAGAGAGGAAAGAGAAGAAAGACAAAGGGAAAAAAAGAGAGAGGAAAGAGAAAGGAAAGAGAGAGAGAGATAAGAGGAAAGTGAGAGGAAAGAGAAAGATAAGAGAGAGATAAGAGGAAAATGAGAGGAAAGAGAAAGATAAGAGAGAGATAAGAGGAAAGTGAGAGGAAAGAGAAAGATAAGAGGAAAGTGAGAGGAAAGAGAGAGGAAAGAGAAAGATAAGAGAGAGATAAGAGGAAAGTGAGAGGAAAGAGAAAGATAAGAGGAAAGTGAGAGGAAAGAGAGAGGAAAGAGAAAGATAAGAGAGAGATAAGAGGAAAGTGAGAGGAAAGAGAAAGATAAGAGAGAGATAAGAGGAAAGTGAGAGGAAAGATGAGGAGATGAAACTCCGCTTCCTATTGGGGGAAGAGGAATCAATGGTGGAGATCGCCGCCCAATACGTCACCACATGTCATAAGCTGAGGGGAACATAAGACGCTTTTGGGGGACTTACAGAGCCCAAATTGTGCCTCCAACTCCCCATAACCCTGATCCCCTCCCACTTCTCTTGCTTTGGCAACACTAATTGTATTTTGGTCCTGCCAATAAAGCATATTTGAATTAGGAAAGAGAGAGGAAAGAGAAAGGAAAGCGAGAGAAAAGAGAGAGGAAAGCGAGAGGAAAGAGAAAGGAAAGCGAGAGGAAAGCGAGAGGAAAGAGAGAGGAAAGCAAAAGGAAAGCGAGAGAAAAGAGAGAGGAAAGCGAGAGGAAAGAGAAAGGAAAGCGAGAGGAAAGAGAGAGGAAAGCAAAAGGAAAGCGAGAGAAAAGAGAGAGGAAAGCGAGAGGAAAGAGAAAGGAAAGCGAGAGGAAAGAGAGGGGAAAGCAAAAGGAAAGCGAGAGAAAAGAGAGAGAGGAAAGAGAAAGGAAAGCAAGAGGAAAGAGAGAGGAAAGAAAAAGGAAAGCGAGAGAAAAGAGAGAGGAAAGAGAAAGGAAAGCAAAAGGAAAGAGAGAGGAAAGAGAAAGGAAAGCAAAAGGAAAGAGAGAGGAAAGCGAGAGGAAAGATAAAGGAAAGCGAGAGAAAAGAGAGAGGAAAGTGAGAGGAAAGAGAAAGGAAAGCAAAAGGAAAGAGAGAGGAAAGCGAAAGGAAAGCGAGAGGAAAGCGAGAGGAAAGAGAGAGGAAAGAGAGAGGAAAGCGAGAGTAAAGCGAGAGGAAAGTGAGAGGAAAGAGAAAGGAAAGCAAAAGGAAAGAGAGAGGAAAGCGAAAGAAAAGCGAGAGGAAAGAGAGAGGAAAGCGAGAGGAAAGCGAGAGGAAAAAGAGAGGAAAGCGAGAGGAAAGAGAGAGGAAAGAGAAAGGAAAGAGAGAGGAAAGCGAGAGGAAAGAGAAAGGAAAGCGAGAGGAAAGAGAGAGGAAAGCAAAAGGAAAGTGAGAGAAAAGAGAGAGGAAAGCGAGAGGAAAGAGAAAGGAAAGCAAAAGGAAAGAGAGAGGAAAGAGAAAGGAAAGCAAAAGGAAAGAGAGAGGAAAGCGAGAGGAAAGATAAAGGAAAGCGAGAGAAAAGAGAGAAGAAAGTGAGAGGAAAGAGAAAGGAAAGCAAAAGGAAAGAGAGAGGAAAGCGAAAGGAAAGCGAGAGGAAAGCGAGAGGAAAGAGAGAGGAAAGAGAGAGGAAAGCGAGAGGAAAGCGAGAGGAAAGTGAGAGGAAAGAGAAAGGAAAGCAAAAGGAAAGAGAGAGGAAAGCGAAAGGAAAGCGAGAGGAAAGCGAGAGGAAAGAGAGAGGAAAGAGAGAGGAAAGCGAGAGGAAAGCGAGAGGAAAGAGAAAGGAAAGAGAGAGGAAAGCGAGAGGAAAGAGAAAGGAAAGCGAGAGGAAAGAGAGAGGAAAGCAAAAGGAAAGCGAGAGAAAAGAGAGAGGAAAGCGAGAGGAAAGAGAGAGGAAAGAAAGAGGAAAGCGAGAGGAAAGAGAAAGGAAAGCGAGAGGAAAGAGAGAGGAAAGCAAAAGGAAAGCGAGAGAAAAGAGAGAGGAAAGCGAGAGGAAAGAGAAAGGAAAGCGAGAGGAAAGAGAGAGGAAAGCAAAAGGAAAGCGAGAGAAAAGAGAGAGGAAAGAGAAAGGAAAGCAAGAGGAAAGAGAGAGGAAAGAAAAAGGAAAGCGAGAGAAAAGAGAGAGGAAAGCGAGAGGAAAGAGAAAGGAAAGCAAAAGGAAAGAGAGAGGAAAGAGAAAGGAAAGCAAAAGGAAAGAGAGTGGAAAGCGAGAGGAAAGATAAAGGAAAGCGAGAGAAAAGAGAGAGGAAAGTGAGAGGAAAGAGAAAGGAAAGCAAAAGGAAAGAGAGAGGAAAGCGAAAGGAAAGCGAGAGGAAAGCGAGAGGAAAGAGAGAGGAAAGAGAGAGGAACGCGAGAGGAAAGCGAGAGGAAAGTGAGAGGAAAGAGAAAGGAAAGCAAAAGGAAAGAGAGAGGAAAGCGAAAGGAAAGCGAGAGGAAAGCGAGAGGAAAGAGAGAGGAAAGCGAGAGGAAAAAGAGAGGAAAGCGAGAGGAAAGAGAGAGGAAAGAGAAAGGAAAGAGAGAGAAAAGAGAGAGGAAAGCGAGAGGAAAGAGAAAGGAAAGCGAGAGGAAAGAGAGAGGAAAGCAAAAGGAAAGCGAGAGAAAAGAGAGAGGAAAGCGAGAGGAAAGAGAAAGGAAAGCAAAAGGAAAGCGAGAGGAAAGATAAAGGAAAGCGAGAGAAAAGAGAGAGGAAAGTGAGAGGAAAGAGAAAGGAAAGCAAAAGGAAAGAGAGAGGAAAGCGAAAGGAAAGCGAGAGGAAAGCGAGAGGAAAGAGAGAGGAAAGAGAGAGGAAAGCGAGAGGAAAGTGAGAGGAAAGAGAAAGGAAAGCAAAAGGAAAGAGAGAGGAAAGCGAAAGGAAAGCGAGAGGAAAGCGAGAGGAAAGAGAGAGGAAAGAGAGAGGAAAGCGAGAGGAAAGCGAGAGGAAAAAGAGAGGAAAGAGAAAGGAAAGAGAGAGAAAAGAGAGAGGAAAGCGAGAGGAAAGAGAAAGGAAAGCGAGAGGAAAGAGAGAGGAAAGCAAAAGGAAAGCGAGAGAAAAGAGAGAGGAAAGCGAGAGGAAAGAGAGAGGAAAGCGAGAGGAAAGAGAGAGGAAAGAGAGAGGAAAGAGAGAGGAAAGCGAGAGGAAAGCGAGAGGAAAGAGAGAGGAAAGAGAGAGGAAAGAGAGAGGAAAGCGAGAGGAAAGCGAGAGGAAAGCGAGAGAAAAGAGAGAGGAAAGCGAGAGGAAAGAGAAAGGAAAGCGAGAGGAAAGAGAAAGGAAAGCAAAAGGAAAGCGAGAGAAAAGAGAGAGGAAAGAGAAAGGAAAGCGAGAGGAAAGAGAGAGGAAAGCAAAAGGAAAGCGAGAGAAAAGAGAGAGGAAAGCGAGAGGAAAGAGAAAGGAAAGCAAAAGGAAAGAGAAAGGAAAGAGAGAGGAAAGCGAGAGGAAAGATAAAGGAAAGCGAGAGAAAAGAGAGAGGAAAGTGAGAGGAAAGAGAAAGGAAAGCAAAAGGAAAGAGAGAGGAAAGCGAAAGGAAAGCGAGAGGAAAGAGAGAGGAAAGAGAAAGGAAAGCGAGAGGAAAGCGAGAGGAAAGCGAGAGGAAAGAGAGAGGAAAGCGAGAGGAAAGCGAGAGGAAAGCGAGAGGAAAAAGAGAGGAAAGCGAGAGGAAAGAGAGAGGAAAGCGAGAGGAAAAAGAGAGGAAAGAGAAAGGAAAGCAAAAGGAAAGAGAGAGGAAAGTGAAAGGAAAGCGAGAGGAAAGCGAGAGGAAAGAGAGAGGAAAGAGAGAGGAAAGCGAGAGGAAAGCGAGAGGAAAGCGAGAGGAAAAAGAGAGGAAAGCGAGAGGAAAGAGAGGAAAGTGAGAGGAAAGAGAAAGGAAAGTGAGGCAAGAGAGAGGCAAGAGAGAGGCAAGAGAGAGTAAAGCGTGAGGAAAGTGAGAGGACAGTGAGAGGAAAGAGAGAGGAAAGTGAGAGGAAAGCAAAAGGAAAGGGAGAGGAAAAAGAGGAAAGAGAGAGGAAAGAGAAAGGACAGTGAGAGGCAAGTTAGAGGCAAGTGAGAGGCAAGAGAGAGCAAAGTGAGAGGAAAGAGAGAGGAAAGAGAAAGGACAGTGAGCGGAAAGCGAGAGGAAAACGAAAGGAAAGCGAGAGGAATAAGAAAGTGAGATGAAAGTGAGAGGAAAGTGATCACCGTCCATCTACACTGGAGAGGAAAATTAGAGAACAATGTCTGATCAGCTTCTTTTCTCAGAAATATGTAATCTCCATTGATGACTATCCTCCTTTTTTATGTAAGGGGTGCACCATGCCACTAGAGCAGGGTAAGGGGTACACCATGCCACTAGAGCAGGGTATGTGGCGCACCATGCCACTAGAGCAGGGTAAGGGGCGCACCATGCCACTAGAGCAGGGTATGTGGCGCACCATGCCACTAGAGCAGGGTAAGGGGTGCACCATGCCACTAGAGCAGGGTAAGGGGCGCACCATGCCACTAGAGCAGGGTAATGGGGGACACCATGCCACTAGAACAGGGTATGTGGCGCACCATGCCACTAGAGCAGGGTATGTGGCGCACCATGCCACTAGAGCAGGGTAAGGGGCGCACCATGCCACTAGAGCAGGGTAAGGGGCGCACCATGCCACTAGAGCAGGGTATGTGGCGCACCATGCCACTAGAGCAGGGTAAGGGGCGCACCATGCCACTAGAGCAGGGTATGTGGCGCACCATGCCACTAGAGCAGGGTAAGGGGCGCACCATGCCACTAGAGCAGGGTAAGGGGCGCACCATGCCACTAGAGCAGGGTAAGGGGCGCACCATGCCACTAGAGCAGGGTTAGGGGGCACCGTGCCACTAGAGCAGGGTTAGGGGGCACTGTGCCACTAGAGCAGGGTAAGGGGCGCACCATGCCACTAGAGCAGGGTAAGGGGCGCACCATGCCACTAGAGCAGGGTAAGGTGTGCACTATGCCACTAGAGCAGGGTAAGGGGGGCACCGTGCCACTAGAACATTGAACAGTGTTTTATACAAACCCTGCCCCTTCCTCCACCGCCGCTCACTGACTTATCACACTTTGGGTTCAGTTTTTCCCCAGTTTCTCGATGAACATAATGTTTCCCATCGCACCCGAATAAATTGAATTTGCTTTTATCACCAGAATGACTGTGGACCCTTCTCCTCTGTCCACACAACATGCTCCTCACTATAGGGGAGTCTAGCCTTGTGATTCTGCTAATGAGAGGTTTGGTCACTGCAGAGTGGGCTTTCAGTCCAAATGCTCTTACACGTCGTGACACTGTATGACAAGACAGATCCTTACCCTGTTCAGTGCTGAATAGCGGCAATTCCAGCTGCAGTGTGGGAACGATCACCCATGGAGAGTCTCCGCATTATCCCGTCCTCTCTATGGAGAGTCTCCGCATTATCCTGTCCTCTCTATGGAGAGTCTCCGCATTATCCTGTCCTCTCTATGGAGAGTCTCCGCATTATCCCGTCCTCTCTATGGAGACTCTCCGCATTATCCTGTCCTCTCTATGGAGAGTCTCCGCATTATCCTGTCCTCTCTATGGAGAGTCTCCGCATTATCCCGTCCTCTCTATGGAGAGTCTCTGCATTATCCTGTCCTCTCTATGGAGAGTCTCCACATTATCCTGTCCTCTCTATGGAGAGTCTCTGCATTATCCTGTCCTCTCTATGGAGAGTCTCCGCATTATCCTGTCCTCTCTATGGAGAGTCTCCGCATTATCCCGTCCTCTCTATGGAGATTCTCCGCATTATCCTGTCCTCTCTATGGAGAGTCTCCGCATTATCCCGTCCTCTCTATGGAGAGTCTCCGCATTATCCCGTCCTCTCTATGGAGAGTCTCCGCATTATCCCGTCCTCTCTATGGAGAGTCTCTGCATTATCCTGTCCTCTCTATGGAGAGTCTCCGCATTATCCTGTCCTCTCTATGGAGAGTCTCCGCATTATCCTGTCCTCTATATGGAGAGTCTCCGCATTATCCTGTCCTCTCTATGGAGAGTCTCTGCATTATCCTGTCCTCTCTATGGAGAGTCTCCGCATTATCCCGTCCTCTCTATGGAGAGTCTCCGCATTATCCTGTCCTCTCTATGGAGAGTCTCTGCATTATCCTGTCCTCTCTATGGAGAGTCTCCGCATTATCCTGTCCTCTCTATGGAGAGTCTCCGCATTATCCTGTCCTCTCTATGGAGAGTCTCCGCATTATCCTGTCCTCTCTATGGAGAGTCTCCACATTATCCTGTCCTCTCTATGGAGAGTCTCCGCATTATCCTGTCCTCTCTATGGAGAGTCTCTGCATTATCCTGTCCTCTCTATGGAGAGTCTCCGCATTATCCCGTCCTCTCTATGGAGAGTCTCCGCATTATCCTGTCCTCTCTATGGAGAGTCTCTGCATTATCCTGTCCTCTCTATGGAGAGTCTCCGCATTATCCCGTCCTCTCTATGGAGAGTCTCCGCATTATCCCGTCCTCTCTATGGAGAGTCTCCGCATTATCCTGTCCTCTCTATGGAGAGTCTCTGCATTATCCTGTCCTCTCTATGGAGAGTCTCCGCATTATCCTGTCCTCTCTATGGAGAGTCTCCGCATTATCCTGTCCTCTCTATGGAGAGTCTCCGCATTATCCTGTCCTCTCTATGGAGAGTCTCCGCATTATCCTATCCTCTCTATGGAGAGTCTCCGCATTATCCCGTCCTCTCTATGGAGATTCTCCGCATTATCCTGTCCTCTCTATGGAGAGTCTCCGCATTATCCCGTCCTCTCTATGGAGAGTCTCCGCATTATCCTGTCCTCTCTATGGAGAGTCTCCGCATTATCCTGTCCTCTCTATGGAGAGTCTCCGCATTATCCTGTCCTCTCTATGGAGAGTCTCCGCATTATCCCGTCCTCTCCATGGAGAGTCTCCGCATTATCCCGTCCTCTCTATGGAGAGTCTCCGCATTATCCCGTCCTCTCTATGGAGAGTCTCCGCATTATCCTGTCCTCTCTATGGAGAATCTCTGCATTATCCCGTCCTCTCTATGGAAAGTCTCCGCATTATCCCGTCCTCTCTATGGAGAGTCTCCGCATTATCCTGTCCTCTCTATGGAAAGTCTCCGCATTATCCTGTCCTCTCTATGGAGAGTCTCTGCATTATCCTGTCCTCTCTATGGAGAGTCTCCGCATTATCCTGTCCTCTCTATGGAGAGTCTCCGCATTATCCTGTCCTCTCTATGGAGAGTCTCTGCATTATCCTGTCCTCTCTATGGAAAGTCTCCGCATTATCCTGTCCTCTCTATGGAGAGTCTCCGCATTATCCTGTCCTCTCTATGGAGAGTCTCCGCATTATCCCGTCCTCTCTATGGAGAGTCTCCGCATTATCCTGTCCTCTCTATGGAGAGTCTCCGCATTATCCTGTCCTCTCTATGGAGAGTCTCCGCATTATCCTGTCCTCTCTATGGAGAGTCTCCGCATTATCCTGTCCTCTCTATGGAGAGTCTCCGCATTATCCTGTCCTCTCTATGGAGAGTCTCCGCATTATCCTGTCCTCTCTATGGAGAGTCTCCGCATTATCCTGTCCTCTCTATGGAGAGTCTCTGCATTATCCTGTCCTCTCTATGGAGAGTCTCCGCATTATCCTGTCCTCTCTATGGAGAGTCTCCGCATTATCCCGTCCTCTCTATGGAGAGTCTCCGCATTATCCTGTCCTCTCTATGGAGAGTCTCTGCAATATCCTGTCCTCTCTATGGAAAGTCTCCGCATTATCCTGTCCTCTCTATGGAGAGTCTCTGCATTATCCTGTCCTCTCTATGGAGAGTCTCCGCATTATCCTGTCCTCTCTATGGAGAGTCTCCGCATTATCCTGTCCTCTCTATGGAGAGTCTCCGCATTATCCTGTCCTCTCTATGGAAAGTCTCCGCATTATCCGGTCCTCTCTATGGAGAGTCTCTGCATTATCCTGTCCTCTCTATGGAGAGTCTCCACATTATCCTGTCCTCTCTATGGAGAGTCTCCGCATTATCCTGTCCTCTCTATGGAGAGTCTCCGCATTATCCTGTCCTCTCTATGGAGAGTCTCCGCATTATCCTGTCCTCTCTATGGAGAGTCTCCGCATTATCTTGTCCTCTCTATGGAGAGTCTCCACATTATCCTGTCCTCTCTATGGAGAGTCTCCGCATTATCCCGTCCTCTCTATGGAGAGTCTCCGCATTATTCCGTCCTCTCTATGGAGAGTCTCCGCATTATTCCGTCCTCTCTATGGAGAGTCTCCGCATTATCCCGTCCTCTCTATGGAGAGTCTCCGCATTATCTTGTCCTCTCTATGGAGAGTCTCCACATTATCCTGTCCTCTCTATGGAGAGTCTCCACATTATCCTGTCCTCTCCATGGAGAGTCTCCGCATTATCCCGTCCTCTCTATGGAGAGTCTCCGCATTATCCTGTCCTCTCTATGGAGAGTCTCCGCATTATTCCGTCCTCTCTATGGAAAGTCTCCGCATTATCCTGTCCTCTCTATGGAGAGTCTCCGCATTATCCCGTCCTCTCTATGGAGAGTCTCCGCATTATCCTGTCCTCTCTATGGAGAGTCTCCGCATTATCCTGTCCTCTCTATGGAGAGTCTCCGCATTATCCCGTCCTCTCTATGGAGAGTCTCCGCATTATCCCGTCCTCTCTATGGAGAGTCTCCGCATTATCCCGTCCTCTCTATGGAGAGTCTCCGCATTATCCTGTCCTCTCTATGGAGAGTCTCTGCATTATCCCGTCCTCTCTATGGAGAGTCTCCGCATTATCCTGTCCTCTCTATGGAGAGTCTCCGCATTATCCTGTCCTCTCTATGGAGAGTCTCCGCATTATCCTGTCCTCTCTATGGAGAGTCTCCGCATTATCCCGTCCTCTCTATGGAGAGTCTCCGCATTATCCCGTCCTCTCTATGGAGAGTCTCCGCATTATCCCGTCCTCTCTATGGAGAGTCTCCGCATTATCCTGTCCTCTCTATGGAGAGTCTCTGCATTATCCCGTCCTCTCTATGGAGAGTCTCCGCATTATCCCGTCCTCTCTATGGAGAGTCTCCGCATTATCCCGTCCTCTCTTGCATTTGTCTTTCGAGGGTGACCAGCCTTTTTGGGGGACTTGAAAGAGTTTATGATGTTGTAAAGATGCAATATTCTTAAAATCACAGACTTGGAAAGACTTCTCTTGCTATGGCTGATAGGGTCACCCTTTTGGCCTTCATCTGGACAACCGGCTACTGGAGGGTTTCAGTCACTGTGGAACGGTAAAGTCAGTGCAAACTGGAAAGTTCGGCGCCAGTTACACAGGGATTGTCAGATAATGAAGGAAATTAGCACCAGGTGCAGATAACACCAATAACCTGCAGGATCTGACAGTGTTCTCTAATTGTGATCCGCGTTCTCTAATTGTGATCCGTGTTCTGTAATTGTGATCCGTGTTCTCTAATTGTGATCCGTGTTCTCTAATTGTGATCCGTGTTCTCTAATTCTGATCCGTGTTCTCTAATTGTGATCCGTGTTCTCTAATTGGGATCCGTGTTCTCTGATCCGAGTCTCTTACATCTTTATTATTTGCTTTACAATAAGCGGAGATTCCTGCGACTTTCCTCATGTGAGGAGACAATCACAGAGGACGACACAACGACCCCAACATTTAGGAAATTGTGTTCTCTAATTTTCCTCTCCAGTGCGTGTGTCTGAGGATCTCTGTTTCCTAGACCTCTGCTTGCTGTCTGTGAATAGGAAGGCTGCAGTCGCTGCGGCGTTAACCCTTTTTTCCCCCACATCTTAGGTGCAGCGGTCATTGGAGGGTTAATTTGCCGCTATGCTAATGGCGCCTTCGCTTTTTCTGAATTCAGCCGCTGATCCGTCATTTTAGCAGATTTTTTTGCAGCGTTTAATGCGGGTTTTTGTGAATTTCTTTGATGTTTGATCGGTTTCTTTTGTTTCACCTCCGGTTCGTGTGAATGGGAGCGAATGCATAAGAGATTTCCTGCGCCTGTCAGCGCGTGCGGGGGGGGGGGGGGGGGACGTGTTTATCATTGTCACCTGCAATTACATAAAACCTGTGGAGATGGAGTGACACCTCTGCGTGCGCTCGCTGCGTAACAGGCACAACGCACCGCGAATAATGCACAGGTGAGCAGGACGAGGGTGCAAGACAGCAGAGCGCAGCCAGCACCGCACAGTGCCGGAAACAGCAGAGCGCAGCCAGCACCGCACAGCACCGGAAACAGCAGAGCGCAGCCAGCACCGCACAGCACCGGAAACAGCAGAGCACAGCCAGCACCGCACAGCGCCAGAAACAGCAGAATGCAGCCAGCACCAGAAACAGCAGAGCCCAGCTGACACCGCACAGTGCCCGAAACAGCAGAGCGCAGCCAGCACCGCACAGCGCCGGAAACAGCAGAGCGCAGCCAGCACCGCACAGCACCGGAAATAGCACCGCACAGCACCGGAAACAGCAGACCGCAGCCAGCACCGCACAGCACCAGAAATAGCACCGCACAGCACCAGAAACAGCAGAGCGCAGCCAACACCGCACAGCGCCGGAAACAGCAGAGCGCAGCCAGCACCGCACAGCACCAGAAATAGCACCGCACAGCACCGGAAACAGCAGAGTGCAGCCAGCACCGCACAGCACCGGAAACAGCAGAGTGCAGCCAGCACCGCACAGCGCCGGAAACAGCAGAGTGCAGCCAGCACCGCACAGCGCCGGAAACAGCAGAGCGCAGCCAGCACCGCACAGCACCGGAAATAGCAGAGCGCAGCTGACACCGCACAGCACCGGAAACAGCAGAGCGCAGCCAGCACCTTACAGCACCGGAAACAGCAGAGCGCAGCTGACACCGCACAGCACCGGAAACAGCAAAGCGCAGCTGACACCGCACAGCACCGGAAATAGCAGAGTGCAGCCAGCACCGCACAGCGACGGAAACAGCAGAGCGCAGCCAGCACCGCACAGCGCCGGAAACAGCAGAGCGCAGCCAGCACCGCACAGCACCGGAAATAGCAGAGCGCAGCTGACACCGCACAGCACCGGAAACAGCAGAGCGCAGCCAGCACCTCACAGCACCGGAAACAGCAGAGCGCAGCTGACACCGCACAGCACCGGAAACAGCAGAGCGCAGCTGACACCGCACAGCACCGGAAATAGCAGAGCGCAGCCAGCACCGCACAGCGCCGGAAACAGCAGAGCGCAGCCAGCACCGCACAGCGCCGGAAACAGCAGAGCGCAGCCAGCACCGCACAGCGCCGGAAACAGCAGAGCGCAGCCGGCATCACACAGCGCCGGAAACAGCAGAGCGCAGCTGACACCGCACAGCACCGGAAACAGCAGAGCGCAGCCAGCACCGCACAGCACCGGAAATAGCACTGGACAGCACCGGAAACAGCAGAGCGCAGCCAGCACCGCACAGCACCGGAAATAGCAGAGCGCAGCCAGCACCGCACAGCGCCGGAAACAGCAGAGCGCAGCCAGCACCGCACAGCGCCGGAAACAGCAGAGCGCAGCCGGCATCACACAGCGCCGGAAACAGCAGAGCGCAGCCAGCACCACACAGCACCGGAAATAGCACCGGACAGCACCGGAAACAGCAGAGCGCAGCCAGCACTGCACAGCACCGGAAATAGCAGAGCGCGGCTGACACCGCACAGCACCGGAAACAGCAGAGCGCAGCCAGCACCGCACAGCACCGGAAATAGCACCGGACAGCACCGGAAACAGCAGAGCGCAGCCAGCACCGGACAGCACCGGAAACAGCAGAGCGCAGCTGACACCGCACAGCACCGGAAACAGCAGAGCGCAGCCAGCACCGCACAGCACCGGAAATAGCAGAGCGCAGCGGGCATCACACAGCACCGGAAACAGCAGAGCGCAGCCAGCACCGCACAGCGCCGGAAACAGCAGAACGCAGCCAGCACCGCACAGCACCCGAAACAGCAGAGCACAGCCGGCACCGCACAGTGCCGGAAACAGCAGAGCGCAGTCGACATCACACAGCACCGGAAACAGCAGAGCGCAGCCAGCACCGCACAGCGCCGGAAACAGCAAAGCGCAGCTGACACCGCACAGCATCGGAAACAGCAAAGTGCAGGCATCACCACACGGCGTCGGAAACAGCAAAGCACAGCCAGCATCGCTTAGCTCCTGGAACAGCAGAGCGCAGCCGGCACCGCACAGCACTGGAAACAGCAGATCACAGCTGACACTGCATAGCAACGGAAACAGCAGAGCACAGCCAGCACCACACAGCGCCGGAAACAGCAGAGCACAGCCAGCACCGCACAGCGCCGGAAACAGCAGAGCACAGCCAGCACCGCACAGCGCCGGAAACAGCAGAGCACAGCCAGCACCGCACAGCGCCAGAAACAGCAGAGTGCAGCTGACACCGCACAGCATCGGAAACAGCAGAGTGCAGCTGACACCGCACAGCACTGGAAACAGCAGAGCCCAGCTGACACCGCACAGTGCCCGAAACAGCAGAGCACAGCCAGCACCGCACAGCGCCGGGAACAGCAGAGCACAGCCAGCACCGCACAGCACCGGAAACAGCAGAGCACATCCAGCACTGCACAGCGCCGGAAACAGCAGAGCACAGCCAGCACCGCACAGCGCCGGAAACAGCAGAGTGCAGCTGACACCGCACAGCATCGGAAACAGCAGAGTGCAGCTGACACCGCACAGCACTGGAAACAGCAGAGCGCAGCTGACACCACACAGCGCCGGAAACAGCAGAGCGCAGCTCACACCGCCGGAAACAGTAGAGTGCAGCTGACACCGTACAGCACCAGAAACAGCAGAGCGCAGCTCACACAGCCGGAAACAGCAGAGCACAGCCAGCACCGCACAGCGCCAGCAACAGCAGAGTGCAGCCAGCACAAGACAGCAGAGTACAGCAGGCACCACACAGCGCCAGCAACAGCAGAGTGCAGCCAGCACAAGACAGCATCCAAAACAGCAGAGTACAGCAGGCACCACACAGCACCCAAAACAACAGAGCGCAGGCAGCACCAGACAGCGCCCAAAACAGCAGAGCAAAGCCCCGCCAGCACCACACAGCCTCCAAAACAACAGGGCAGAACGAAGATGGATCCGCATAGTGCCCAAAACAGCAGAGCGCAGCTGATACCACATAGCGCCAAGAACAGCAGGGCAGAGCACAGCCGGCACCGCACAGCACCCAAAGCAGTAGAGCACAGCCGTCACCGCACAGTGCTCAAAGCAGCAGAGCGCAGGTGGCACCACACCGTGTCTAAAGCACCAGGGCACAGAACAGCCGGCACCGCACAATACCAAAAACAACAGTTCAGAGCGCAGCTAGCAGCTTGGTTTGCAATTATTCAGGGGCCTGGTCTGGGTTCATTAGAGGACTTGGTTCTGTGTCTCTATGTATGGTTCTGGGTTCTGCAATTATTTAAGGGGGGGCAGTAACACTGACTCTGGGGCCCACCAGTAACACTGACTCTGGGATCCACCAGTAACACTGACTCTGGGGCCCACCAGTAACACTGACTCTGGGGCCCACCAGTAACACTGACTCTGGGGCCCACCAGTAACACTGACTCTGGGATCCGCCAGTAACACTGACTCTGGGGCCCGCCAGTAACACTGACTCTGGGATCCACCAGTAACACTGACTCTGGGGCCCACCAGTAACACTGACTCTGGGGCCCACGAGTAACACTGACTCTGGGATCCACCAGTCACACTGACTCTGGTATCCACCAGTAACACTGACTCTGGTGATCCATCAGTAACACTGACTCTGGTGATCCACCAGTAACACTGACTCTGGTGATCCACCAGTAACACTGACTCTGGGATCCACCAGTAACACTGACTCTGGGGCCCACCAGTAACACTGACTCTGGGGCCCACCAGTAACACTGACTCTGGGGCCCACCAGTAACACTGACTCTGGGATCCACCAGTAACACTGACTCTGGGGTCCACCAGTAACACTGACTCTGGGGTCCACCAGTAACACTGACTCTGGGGCCCACCAGTAACACTGACTCTGGGGCCCACCAGTAACACTGACTCTGGGTCCACCAGTAACACTGACTCTGGGGCCCACCAGTAACACTGACTCTGGGGCCCACCAGTAACACTGACTCTGGGATCCACCAGTAACACTGACTCTGGGATCCGCCAGTAACACTGACTCTGGGGCCCACCAGTAACACTGACTCTGGGGCCCACCAGTAACACTGACTCTGGGGCCCACCAGTAACACTGACTCTGGGATCCACCAGTAACACTGACTCTGGGGCCCACCAGTAACACTGACTCTGGGGCCCACCAGTAACACTGACTCTGGGGCCCACCAGTAACACTGACTCTGGGATCCACCAGTAACACTGACTCTGGGATCCACCAGTAACACTGACTCTGGGGTCCACCAGTAACACTGACTCTGGGGCCCACCAGTAACACTGACTCTGGGGCCCACCAGTAACACTGACTCTGGGGTCCACCAGTAACACTGACTCTGGGGCCCACCAGTAACACTGACTCTGGG
The DNA here is from genome assembly GCF_048569485.1 of Anomaloglossus baeobatrachus. Lineage (NCBI taxonomy): Eukaryota > Metazoa > Chordata > Amphibia > Anura > Aromobatidae > Anomaloglossus > Anomaloglossus baeobatrachus. The sequence goes on along the minus strand of NC_134356.1, from coordinate 5,862,883 downwards.
GCCCACCAGTAACACTGACTCTGGTGATCCACCAGTAACACTGACTCTGGTGATCCACCAGTAACACTGACTCTGGTGATCCACCAGTAACACTGACTCTGGTGATCCACCAGTAACACTGACTCTGGGGCCCACCAGTAACACTGACTCTGTGGCCCACCAGTAACACTGACTCTGGGATCCACCAGTAACACTGACTCTGGGGCCCACCAGTAACACTGAGTCTGGGATCCACCAGTAACACTAACTCTGGTGATCCACCAGTAACACTGACTCTGGTGATCCACCAGTAACACTGACTCTGGGGACCACAAGTAACACTGACTCTACGGACCACCAGTAACACTGACTCTGGGGACCACCAGTAACACTGACTCTGGTGATCCACCAGTAACACTGACTCTGGACGCCCACCAGTAACACTGACTGTGGGGCCCACCAGTAACACTGACTCTGGGATCCACCAGTAACACTGACTCTGGGATCCGCCAGTAACACTGACTCTGGGGCCCACCAGTAACACTGACTCTGGGATCCACCAGTAACACTGACTCTGGGGCCCACCAGTAACACTGACTCTGGGGCCCACCAGTAACACTGACTCTGGGATCCACCAGTAACACTGACTCTGGGGCCCACCAGTAACACTGACTCTGGGGCCCACCAGTAACACTGACTCTGGGGCCCACCAGTAACACTGACTCTGGGATCCACCAGTAACACTGACTCTGGGATCCACCAGTAACACTGACTCTGGGGTCCACCAGTAACACTGACTCTGGGGCCCACCAGTAACACTGACTCTGGGGCCCACCAGTAACACTGACTCTGGGGTCCACCAGTAACACTGACTCTGGGGCCCACCAGTAACACTGACTCTGGGGCCCACCAGTAACACTGACTCTGGTGATCCACCAGTAACACTGACTCTGGTGATCCACCAGTAACACTGACTCTGGTGATCCACCAGTAACACTGACTCTGGTGATCCATCAGTAACACTGACTCTGGGGCCCACCAGTAACACTGACTCTGTGGCCCACCAGTAACACTGACTCTGGGATCCACCAGTAACACTGACTCTGGGGCCCACCAGTAACACTGAGTCTGGGATCCACCAGTAACACTAACTCTGGTGATCCACCAGTAACACTGACTCTGGTGATCCACCAGTAACACTGACTCTGGGGACCACAAGTAACACTGACTCTACGGACCACCAGTAACACTGACTCTGGGGACCACCAGTAACACTGACTCTGGTGATCCACCAGTAACACTGACTCTGGACGCCCACCAGTAACACTGACTGTGGGGCCCACCAGTAACACTGACTCTGGGATCCACCAGTAACACTGACTCTGGGATCCGCCAGTAACACTGACTCTGGGGCCCACCAGTAACACTGACTCTGGGATCCACCAGTAACACTGACTCTGGGGCCCACCAGTAACACTGACTCTGGGGCCCACCAGTAACACTGACTCTGGGATCCACCAGTAACACTGACTCTGGGATCCACCAGTAACACTGACTCTGGGATCCACCAGTAACACTGACTCTGGGGTCCACCAGTAACACTGACTCTGGGGCCCACCAGTAACACTGACTCTGGGGCCCACCAGTAACACTGACTCTGGGGTCCATCAGTAACACTGACTCTGGGGCCCACCAGTAACACTGACTCTGGGGTCCACCAGTAACACTGACTCTGGGACTCACCAGTAACACTGACTCTGGGGCCCACCAGTAACACTGACTCTGGGGCCCACCAGTAACACTGACTCTGGGATCTACCAGTAACACTGACTCTGGGATCCACCAGTAACACTGACTCTGGTGATCCACCAGTAACACTGACTCTGGGGTCCACCAGTAACACTGACTCTGGGGCCCACCAGTAACACTGACTCTGGTGATCCACCAGTAACACTGACTCTGGTGATCCACCAGTAACACTGACTCTGGTGATCCACCAGTAACACTGACTCTGGTGATCCACCAGTAACACTGACTCTGGTGATCCACCAGTAACACTGACTCTGGGGCCCACCAGTAACACTGACTCTGTGGCCCACCAGTAACACTGACTCTGGGATCCACCAGTAACACTGACTCTGGGGCACACCAGTAACACTGAGTCTGGGATCCACCAGTAACACTAACTCTGGTGATCCACCAGTAACACTGACTCTGGTGATCCACCAGTAACACTGACTCTGGGGACCACAAGTAACACTGACTCTACGGACCACCAGAAACACTGACTCTGGTGATCCACCAGTAACACTGACTCTGGTGATCCACCAGTAACACTGACTCTGGTGATCCACCAGTAACACTGACTCTGGTGATCCACCAGTAACACTGACTCTGGACGCCCACCAGTAACACTGACTCTGGTGATCCACCAGTAACACTAACTCTGGTGATCCACCAGTAACACTGACTCTGGACGCCCACCAGTAACTCTGACTCTGGGATCCACCAGTAACACTGACTATGGTGATCCACCAGTAACACTGACTGGTGATCCACAAGTAACACTGACTCTGGTGATCCACCAGTAACACTGACTCTGGTGATCCACCAGTAACACTGACTCTGGTGATCCACCAGTAACACTGACTCTGGAGGCCCACCAGTAACACTGACTCTGGGGAACACCAGTAACACTGACTCTGGGGACCACCAGTAACACTGACTCTGGGGACCACCAGTAACACTGACTCTGGTGATCCACCAGTAACACTGACTCTGGACGCCCACCAGTAACACTGACTCTGGGATCCACCAGTAACACTGACTCTGGTGATCCACCAGTAACACTGACTCTGGTGATCCACCAGTAACACTGACTCTGGTGATCCACCAGTAACACTGACTCTGGTGATCCACCAGTAACACTGACTCTGGTGATCCACCAGTAACACTGACTCTGGTGATCCACCAGTAACACTGACTCTGGTGATCCACCAGTAACACTGACTCTGGTGATCCACCAGTAACACTGACTCTGGTGATCCACCAGTAACACTGACTCTGGTGATCCACCAGTAACACTGACTCTGGTGATCCACCAGTAACACTGACTCTGGAGGCCTACTAGTAAAACTGACTCTGGAGGCCCACCAGTAACACTGACTCTGGGGACCACCAGTAACACTGACTCTGCGGACCACCAGTAACACTGACTCTGGTGATCCACCAATAACACTGACTCTGGTGATCCACCAGTAACACTGCCTATGGACGCCCACCAGCAACACTGACTCTGGTGATCAATCAGTAACACTGACTCTGGTAATCCACCAGTAACACTGACTCTGGGATCCACCAGTAACACTGACTCTGGTGATCCACCAGTAACACTGACTCTGGTGATCCACCAGTAACACTGACTCTGGTGATCCACCAGTAACACTGACTGGTGATCCACCGGTAACACTGACTCTGGTGATCCAACAGTAACACTGACTCTGGTGATCCACCAGTAACACTGACTCTGGTGATCCACCAGTAACACTGACTCTGGTGATCCACCAGTAACACTGACGCTGGTGATCCACCAGTAACACTGACTCTGGTGATCCACCAGTAACACTGACTCTGGTGATCCACCAGTAACACTGACTCTGGAGGCCTACTAGTAACACTGACTCTGGTGATCCACCAGTAACACTGACTCTGGTGATCCACCAGTAACACTGACTCTGGTGATCCACCAGTAACACTGACTCTGGTGATCCACCAGTAACACTGACTCTGGTGATCCACCAGTAACACTGACTCTGGTGATCCACCAGTAACACTGACTCTGGTGATCCACCAGTAACACTGACTCTGGTGATCCACCAGTAACACTGACTCTGGTGATCCACCAGTAACACTGACTCTGGAGGCCTACTAGTAAAACTGACTCTGGAGGCCCACCAGTAACACTGACTCTGGGGACCACCAGTAACACTGACTCTGCGGACCACCAGTAACACTGACTCTGGTGATCCACCAGTAACACTGACTCTGGTGATCCACCAGTAACACTGCCTATGGACGCCCACCAGCAACACTGACTCTGGTGATCAATCAGTAACACTGACTCTGGTAATCCACCAGTAACACTGACTCTGGGATCCACCAGTAACACTGACTCTGGTGATCCACCAGTAACACTGACTCTGGTGATCCACCAGTAACACTGACTCTGGTGATCCACCAGTAACACTGACTGGTGGTCCACCAGTAACACTGACTCTGGTGATCCAACAGTAACACTGACTCTGGTGATCCACCAGTAACACTGACTCTGGTGATCCACCAGTAACACTGACTCTGGTGATCCACCAGTAACACTGAATCTGGTGATCCACCAGTAACACTGACTCTGGGGACCACCAGTAACACTGACTCTGGTGATCCACCAATAAAACTGACTCTGGTGATCCACCAGTAACACTGACTCTGGTGATCCACCAGTAACACTGACTCTGGGGACCACCAGTAACACTGACTTTGGGGACCACCAGTAACACTGACTCTGGGGACCACCAGTAACACTGACTCTGGTGATCCATCAGTAACACTGACTCTGGTGATCCACCAGTAACACTGACTCTGGTAATCCACCAGTAACACTGACTCTGGTGATCTACCAGTAACACTGACTCTGGGGACCACCAGTAACACTGACTTTGGGGACCACCAGTAACACTGACTCTGGGGACCACCAGTAACACTGACTCTGGTGATCCATCAGTAACACTGACTCTGGTGATCCACCAGTAACACTGACTCTGGTGATCCACCAGTAACACTGACTCTGGTGATCCGCCAGTAACACTGACTCTGGGGCCCACCAGTAACACTGACTCTGGGATCCACCAGTAACACTGACTCTGGGGCCCACCAGTAACACTGACTCTGGGGCCCACCAGTAACACTGACTCTGGGGCCCACCAGTAACACTGACTCTGGGATCCACCAGTAACACTGACTCTGGGATCCACCAGTAACACTGACTCTGGGGTCCACCAGTAACACTGACTCTGGGGCCCACCAGTAACACTGACTCTGGGGCCCACCAGTAACACTGACTCTGGGGTCCACCAGTAACACTGACTCTGGGGCCCACCAGTAACACTGACTCTGGGGTCCACCAGTAACACTGACTCTGGGACTCACCAGAAACACTGACTCTGGGGCCCACCAGTAACACTGACTCTGGGGCCCACCAGTAACACTGACTCTGGGATCCACCAGTAACACTGACTCTGGGATCCACCAGTAACACTGACTCTGGTGATCCACCAGTAACACTGACTCTGGGGTCCACCAGTAACACTGACTCTGGGGCCCACCAGTAACACTGACTCTGGTGATCCACCAGTAACACTGACTCTGGTGATCCACCAGTAACACTGACTCTGGTGATCCACCAGTAACACTGACTCTGGTGATCCACCAGTAACACTGACTCTGGGGCCCACCAGTAACACTGACTCTGTGGCCCACCAGTAACACTGACTCTGGGATCCACCAGTAACACTGACTCTAGGGCCCACCAGTAACACTGAGTCTGGGATCCACCAGTAACACTAACTCTGGTGATCCACCAGTAACACTTACTCTGGTGATCCACCAGTAACACTGACTCTGGGGACCACAAGTAACACTGACTCTACGGACCACCAGTAACACTGACTCTGGGGACCACCAGTAACACTGACTCTGGTGATCCACCAGTAACACTGACTCTGGACGCCCACCAGTAACACTGACTGTGGGGCCCACCAGTAACACTGACTCTGGGATCCACCAGTAACACTGACTCTGGGATCCGCCAGTAACACTGACTCTGGGGCCCACCAGTAACACTGACTCTGGGATCCACCAGTAACACTGACTCTGGGGCCCACCAGTAACACTGACTCTGGGGCCCACCAGTAACACTGACTCTGGGATCCACCAGTAACACTGACTCTGGGATCCACCAGTAACACTGACTCTGGGATCCACCAGTAACACTGACTCTGGGGTCCACCAGTAACACTGACTCTGGGGTCCACCAGTAACACTGACTCTGGGGCCCACCAGTAACACTGACTCTGGGGCCCACCAGTAACACTGACTCTGGGGTCCACCAGTAACACTGACTCTGGGGCCCACCAGTAACACTGACTCTGGGGTCCACCAGTAACACTGACTCTGGGACTCACCAGTAACACTGACTCTGGGGCCCACCAGTAACACTGACTCTGGGGCCCACCAGTAACACTGACTCTGGGATCTACCAGTAACACTGACTCTGGGATCCACCAGTAACACTGACTCTGGTGATCCACCAGTAACACTGACTCTGGGGTCCACCAGTAACACTGACTCTGGGGCCCACCAGTAACACTGACTCTGGTGATCCACCAGTAACACTGACTCTGGTGATCCACCAGTAACACTGACTCTGGTGATCCACCAGTAACACTGACTCTGGTGATCCACCAGTAACACTGACTCTGGTGATCCACCAGTAACACTGACTCTGGGGCCCACCAGTAACACTGACTCTGTGGCCCACCAGTAACACTGACTCTGGGATCCACCAGTAACACTGACTCTGGGGCACACCAGTAACACTGAGTCTGGGATCCACCAGTAACACTAACTCTGGTGATCCACCAGTAACACTGACTCTGGTGATCCACCAGTAACACTGACTCTGGGGACCACAAGTAACACTGACTCTACGGACCACCAGAAACACTGACTCTGGTGATCCACCAGTAACACTGACTCTGGTGATCCACCAGTAACACTGACTCTGGTGATCCACCAGTAACACTGACTCTGGTGATCCACCAGTAACACTGACTCTGGACGCCCACCAGTAACACTGACTCTGGTGATCCACCAGTAACACTGACTCTGGTGATCCACCAGTAACACTGACTCTGGACGCCCACCAGTAACTCTGACTCTGGGATCCACCAGTAACACTGACTATGGTGATCCACCAGTAACACTGACTGGTGATCCACAAGTAACACTGACTCTGGTGATCCACCAGTAACACTGACTCTGGTGATCCACCAGTAACACTGACTCTGGTGATCCACCAGTAACACTGACTCTGGAGGCCCACCAGTAACACTGACTCTGGGGAACACCAGTAACACTGACTCTGGGGACCACCAGTAACACTGACTCTGGGGACCACCAGTAACACTGACTCTGGTGATCCACCAGTAACACTGACTCTGGACGCCCACCAGTAACACTGACTCTGGGATCCACCAGTAACACTGACTCTGGTGATCCACCAGTAACACTGACTCTGGTGATCCACCAGTAACACTGACTCTGGTGATCCACCAGTAACACTGACTCTGGTGATCCACCAGTAACACTGACTCTGGTGATCCACCAGTAACACTGACTCTGGTGATCCACCAGTAACACTGACGCTGGTGATCCACCAGTAACACTGACTCTGGTGATCCACCAGTAACACTGACTCTGGTGATCCACCAGTAACACTGACTCTGGAGGCCTACTAGTAACACTGACTCTGGTGATCCACCAGTAACACTGACTCTGGTGATCCACCAGTAACACTGACTCTGGTGATCCACCAGTAACACTGACTCTGGTGATCCACCAGTAACACTGACTCTGGTGATCCACCAGTAACACTGACTCTGGTGATCCACCAGTAACACTGACTCTGGTGATCCACCAGTAACACTGACTCTGGTGATCCACCAGTAACACTGACTCTGGAGGCCTACTAGTAAAACTGACTCTGGAGGCCCACCAGTAACACTGACTCTGGGGACCACCAGTAACACTGACTCTGCGGACCACCAGTAACACTGACTCTGGTGATCCACCAGTAACACTGACTCTGGTGATCCACCAGTAACACTGCCTATGGACGCCCACCAGCAACACTGACTCTGGTGATCAATCAGTAACACTGACTCTGGTAATCCACCAGTAACACTGACTCTGGGATCCACCAGTAACACTGACTCTGGTGATCCACCAGTAACACTGACTCTGGTGATCCACCAGTAACACTGACTCTGGTGATCCACCAGTAACACTGACTCTGGTGATCCACCAGTAACACTGACTGGTGGTCCACCAGTAACACTGACTCTGGTGATCCAACAGTAACACTGACTCTGGTGATCCACCAGTAACACTGACTCTGGTGATCCACCAGTAACACTGACTCTGGTGATCCACCAGTAACACTGAATCTGGTGATCCACCAGTAACACTGACTCTGGAGGCCTACTAGTAACACTGACTCTGGTGATCCACCAGTAACACTGACTCTGGGGACCACCAGTAACACTGACTCTGGTGATCCACCAATAAAACTGACTCTGGTGATCCACCAGTAACACTGACTCTGGTGATCCACCAGTAACACTGACTCTGGGGACCACCAGTAACACTGACTTTGGGGACCACCAGTAACACTGACTCTGGGGACCACCAGTAACACTGACTCTGGTGATCCATCAGTAACACTGACTCTGGTGATCCACCAGTAACACTGACTCTGGTAATCCACCAGTAACACTGACTCTGGTGATCCACCAGTAACACTGACTCTGGGGACCACCAGTAACACTGACTTTGGGGACCACCAGTAACACTGACTCTGGGGACCACCAGTAACACTGACTCTGGTGATCCATCAGTAACACTGACTCTGGTGATCCACCAGTAACACTGACTCTGGTAATCCACCAGTAACACTGACTCTGGTGATCCGCCAGTAACACTGACTCTGGGGCCCACCAGTAACACTGACTCTGGGATCCACCAGTAACACTGACTCTGGGGCCCACCAGTAACACTGACTCTGGGGCCCACCAGTAACACTGACTCTGGGATCCACCAGTAACACTGACTCTGGGATCCACCAGTAACACTGACTCTGGGATCCACCAGTAACACTGACTCTGGGGTCCACCAGTAACACTGACTCTGGGGCCCACCAGTAACACTGACTCTGGGGCCCACCAGTAACACTGACTCTGGGGTCCACCAGTAACACTGACTCTGGGGCCCACCAGTAACACTGACTCTGGGGTCCACCAGTAACACTGACTCTGGGACTCACCAGTAACACTGACTCTGGGGCCCACCAGTAACACTGACTCTGGGGCCCACCAGTAACACTGACTCTGGGATCCACCAGTAACACTGACTCTGGGATCCACCAGTAACACTGACTCTGGTGATCCACCAGTAACACTGACTCTGGGGTCCACCAGTAACACTGACTCTGGGGCCCACCAGTAACACTGACTCTGGTGATCCACCAGTAACACTGACTCTGGTGATCCACCAGTAACACTGACTCTGGTGATCCACCAGTAACACTGACTCTGGTGATCCACCAGTAACACTGACTCTGGGGCCCACCAGTAACACTGACTCTGTGGCCCACCAGTAACACTGACTCTGGGATCCACCAGTAACACTGACTCTGGGGCCCACCAGTAACACTGAGTCTGGGATCCACCAGTAACACTAACTCTGATGATCCACCAGTAACACTGACTCTGGTGATCCACCAGTAACACTGACTCTGGGGACCACAAGTAACACTGACTCTACGGACCACCAGTAACACTGACTCTGGGGACCACCAGTAACACTGACTCTGGTGATCCACCAGTAACACTGACTCTGGACGCCCACCAGTAACACTGAATGTGGGGCCCACCAGTAACACTGACTCTGGGATCCACCAGTAACACTGACTCTGGGATCCGCCAGTAACACTGACTCTGGGGCCCACCAGTAACACTGACTCTGGGATCCACCAGTAACACTGACTCTGGGGTCCACCAGTAACACTGACTCTGGGGCCCACCAGTAACACTGACTCTGGTGATCCACCAGTAACACTGACTCTGGTGATCCACCAGTAACACTGACTCTGGTGATCCACCAGTAACACTGACTCTGGTGATCCACCAGTAACACTGACTCTGGTGATCCACCAGTAACACTGACTCTGGTGATCCACCAGTAACACTGACTCTGGGGCCCACCAGTAACACTGACTCTGTGGCCCACCAGTAACACTGACTCTGGGATCCACCAGTAACACTGACTCTGGGGCACACCAGTAACACTGAGTCTGGGATCCACCAGTAACACTAACTCTGGTGATCCACCAGTAACACTGACTCTGGTGATCCACCAGTAACACTGACTCTGGGGACCACAAGTAACACTGACTCTACGGACCACCAGAAACACTGACTCTGGTGATCCACCAGTAACACTGACTCTGGTGATCCACCAGTAACACTGACTCTGGTGATCCACCAGTAACACTGACTCTGGTGATCCACCAGTAACACTGACTCTGGACGCCCACCAGTAACACTGACTCTGGTGATCCACCAGTAACACTGACTCTGGTGATCCACCAGTAACACTGACTCTGGACGCCCACCAGTAACTCTGACTCTGGGATCCACCAGTAACACTGACTATGGTGATCCACCAGTAACACTGACTCTGGTGATCCACCAGTAACACTGACTCTGGTGATCCACCAGTAACACTGACTCTGGTGATCCACCAGTAACACTGACTCTGGAGGCCCACCAGTAACACTGACTCTGGGGACCACCAGTAACACTGACTCTGGGGACCACCAGTAACACTGACTCTGGGGACCACCAGTAACACTGACTCTGGTGATCCACCAGTAACACTGACTCTGGACGCCCACCAGTAACACTGACTCTGGGATCCACCAGTAACACTGACAATGGTGATCCACCAGTAACACTGACTCTGGTGATCCACCAGTAACACTGACTCTGGTGATCCACCAGTAACACTGACTCTGGTGATCCACCAGTAACACTGACTCTGGTGATCCACCAGTAACACTGACTCTGGTGATCCACCAGTAACACTGACTCTGGTGATCCACCAGTAACACTGACTCTGGTGATCCACCAGTAACACTGACTCTGGTGATCCACCAGTAACACTGACTCTGGTGATCCACCAGTAACACTGACTCTGGTGATCCACCAGTAACACTGACTCTGGAGGCCTACTAGTAAAACTGACTCTGGAGGCCCACCAGTAACACTGACTCTGGGGACCACCAGTAACACTGACTCTGCGGACCACCAGTAACACTGACTCTGGTGATCCACCAATAACACTGACTCTGGTGATCCACCAGTAACACTGCCTATGGACGCCCACCAGCAACACTGACTCTGGTGATCAATCAGTAACACTGACTCTGGTAATCCACCAGTAACACTGACTCTGGGATCCACCAGTAACACTGACTCTGGTGATCCACCAGTAACATTGACTCTGGTGATCCACCAGTAACACTGACTCTGGTGATCCACCAGTAACACTGACTGGTGATCCACCAGTAACACTGACTCTGGTGATCCAACAGTAACACTGACTCTGGTGATCCACCAGTAACACTGACTCTGGTGATCCACCAGTAACACTGACTCTGGTGATCCACCAGTAACACTGACGCTGGTGATCCACCAGTAACACTGACTCTGGTGATCCACCAGTAACACTGACTCTGGTGATCCACCAGTAACACTGACTCTGGAGGCCTACTAGTAACACTGACTCTGGTGATCCACCAGTAACACTGACTCTGGTGATCCACCAGTAACACTGACTCTGGTGATCCACCAGTAACACTGACTCTGGTGATCCACCAGTAACACTGACTCTGGTGATCCACCAGTAACACTGACTCTGGTGATCCACCAGTAACACTGACTCTGGTGATCCACCAGTAACACTGACTCTGGTGATCCACCAGTAACACTGACTCTGGAGGCCTACTAGTAAAACTGACTCTGGAGGCCCACCAGTAACACTGACTCTGGGGACCACCAGTAACACTGACTCTGCGGACCACCAGTAACACTGACTCTGGTGATCCAACAGTAACACTGACTCTGGTGATCCACCAGTAACACTGACTCTGGTGATCCACCAGTAACACTGACTCTGGTGATCCACCAGTAACACTGACGCTGGTGATCCACCAGTAACACTGACTCTGGTGATCCACCAGTAACACTGACTCTGGTGATCCACCAGTAACACTGACTCTGGAGGCCTACTAGTAACACTGACTCTGGTGATCCACCAGTAACACTGACTCTGGTGATCCACCAGTAACACTGACTCTGGTGATCCACCAGTAACACTGACTCTGGTGATCCACCAGTAACACTGACTCTGGTGATCCACCAGTAACACTGAATCTGGTGATCCACCAGTAACACTGACTCTGGAGGCCTACTAGTAACACTGACTCTGGGGACCACCAGTAACACTGACTCTGGTGATCCACCAATAAAACTGACTCTGGTGATCCACCAGTAACACTGACTCTGGTGATCCACCAGTAACACTGACTCTGGGGACCACCAGTAACACTGACTTTGGGGACCACCAGTAACACTGACTCTGGGGACCACCAGTAACACTGACTCTGGTGATCCATCAGTAACACTGACTCTGGTGATCCACCAGTAACACTGACTCTGGTAATCCACCAGTAACACTGACTCTGGTGATCCACCAGTAACACTGACTCTGGGGACCACCAGTAACACTGACTTTGGGGACCACCAGTAACACTGACTCTGGGGACCACCAGTAACACTGACTCTGGTGATCCATCAGTAACACTGACTCTGGTGATCCACCAGTAACACTGACTCTGGTAATCCACCAGTAACACTGACTCTGGTGATCCACCAGTAACACTGACTCTGGGGACCACCAGTAACACTGACTCTGGGGACCACCAGTAAAACTGACTCTGGGGACCACCAGTAAAACTGACTCTGGTGATCCACCAGTAACACTGACTCTGGTGATCCACCAGTAACACTGACTCTGGTGATCCACCAGTAACACTGACTCTAGACGCCCATCAGTAACACTGACTCTGGAGGCCCACCAGTAACACTGACTCTGGTGATCCACCAGTAACACTGACTCTGGTGATCCACCAGTAACACTGACTCTGGTGATCCACCAGTAACACTGACTCTGGTGATCCACCAGTAACACTGACTCTGGTGATCCACCAGTAACACTGACTCTGGAGGCCTACTAGTAACACTGACTCTGGTGATCCACCAGTAACACTGACTCTGGTGATCCACCAGTAACACTGACTCTGGTGATCCACCAGTAACACTGACTCTGGTGATCCACCAGTAACACTGACTCTGGTGATCCACCAGTAACACTGACTCTGGTGATCCACCAGTAACACTGACTCTGGTGATCCACCAGTAACACTGACTCTGGTGATCCACCAGTAACACTGACTCTGGTGATCCACCAGTAACACTGACTCTGGTGATCCACCAGTAACACTGACTCTGGAGGCCTACTAGTAAAACTGACTCTGGAGGCCCACCAGTAACACTGACTCTGGGGACCACCAGTAACACTGACTCTGGGGACCACCAGTAAAACTGACTCTGGGGACCACCAGTAAAACTGACTCTGGTGATCCACCAGTAACACTGACTCTGGTGATCCACCAGTAACACTGACTCTGGTGATCCACCAGTAACACTGCCTATGGACGCCCACCAGCAACACTGACTCTGGTGATCAATCAGTAACACTGACTCTGGTAATCCACCAGTAACACTGACTCTGGGATCCACCAGTAACACTGACTCTGGTGATCCACCAGTAACACTGACTCTGGTGATCCACCAGTAACACTGACTCTGGTGATCCACCAGTAACACTGACTGGTGATCCACCAGTAACACTGACTCTGGTGATCCAACAGTAACACTGACTCTGGTGATCCACCAGTAACACTGACTCTGGTGATCCACCAGTAACACTGACTCTGGTGATCCACCAGTAACTCTGACTCTGGTGATCCACCAGTAACACTGACTCTGGTGATCCACCAGTAACACTGACTGGTGATCCACCAGTAACACTGACTCTGGTGATCCAACAGTAACACTGACTCTGGTGATCCACCAGTAACACTGACTCTGGTGATCCACCAGTAACACTGACTCTGGTGATCCACCAGTAACACTGACTCTGGTGATCCACCAGTAACACTGAATCTGGTGATCCACCAGTAACACTGACTCTGGAGGCCTACTAGTAACACTGACTCTGGTGATCCACCAGTAACACTGACTCTGGGGACCACCAGTAACACTGACTCTGGTGATCCACCAATAAAACTGACTCTGGTGATCCACCAGTAACACTGACTCTGGTGATCCACCAGTAACACTGACTCTGGGGACCACCAGTAACACTGACTTTGGGGACCACCAGTAACACTGACTCTGGGGACCACCAGTAACACTGACTCTGGTGATCCACCAGTAACACTGACTGGTGATCCACCAGTAACACTGACTCTGGTGATCCAACAGTAACACTGACTCTGGTGATCCACCAGTAACACTGACTCTGGTGATCCACCAGTAACACTGACTCTGGTGATCCACCAGTAACACTGACTCTGGTGATCCACCAGTAACACTGACTCTGGTGATCCACCAGTAACACTGACTGGTGATCCACCAGTAACACTGACTCTGGTGATCCAACAGTAACACTGACTCTGGTGATCCACCAGTAACACTGACTCTGGTGATCCACCAGTAACACTGACTCTGGTGATCCACCAGTAACACTGACTCTGGTGATCCACCAGTAACACTGAATCTGGTGATCCACCAGTAACACTGACTCTGGAGGCCTACTAGTAACACTGACTCTGGTGATCCACCAGTAACACTGACTCTGGGGACCACCAGTAACACTGACTCTGGTGATCCACCAATAAAACTGACTCTGGTGATCCACCAGTAACACTGACTCTGGTGATCCACCAGTAACACTGACTCTGGGGACCACCAGTAACACTGACTTTGGGGACCACCAGTAACACTGACTCTGGGGACCACCAGTAACACTGACTCTGGTGATCCATCAGTAACACTGACTCTGGTGATCCACCAGTAACACTGACTCTGGTAATCCACCAGTAACACTGACTCTGGTGATCCACCAGTAACACTGACTCTGGGGACCACCAGTAACACTGACTCTGGGGACCACCAGTAAAACTGACTCTGGTGATCCACCAGTAACACTGACTCTGGTGATCCACCAGTAACACTGACTCTGGTGATCCACCAGTAACACTGACTCTAGACGCCCATCAGTAACACTGACTCTGGAGGCCCACCAGTAACACTGACTCTGGAGGCCCCCCAGTAACACTGACTCTGGGGCCCACCAGTAACACTGACTCTGGTGATCCACCAGTAACACTGACTCTGGTGATCCACCAGTAACACTGACTCTGGTGATCCACCAGTAACACTGACTCTGGTGATCCACCAGTAACACTGACTCTGGTGATCCACCAGTAACACTGACTCTGGAGGCCTACTAGTAACACTGACTCTGGTGATCCACCAGTAACACTGACTCTGGTGATCCACCAGTAACACTGACTCTGGTGATCCACCAGTAACACTGACTCTGGTGATCCACCAGTAACACTGACTCTGGTGATCCACCAGTAACACTGACTCTGGTGATCCACCAGTAACACTGACTCTGGTGATCCACCAGTAACACTGACTCTGGTGATCCACCAGTAACACTGACTCTGGAGGCCTACTAGTAAAACTGACTCTGGAGGCCCACCAGTAACACTGACTCTGGGGACCACCAGTAACACTGACTCTGCGGACCACCAGTAACACTGACTCTGGTGATCCACCAGTAACACTGACTCTGGTGATCCACCAGTAACACTGACTCTGGTGATCCACCAGTAACACTGCCTATGGACGCCCACCAGCAACACTGACTCTGGTGATCAATCAGTAACACTGACTCTGGTAATCCACCAGTAACACTGACTCTGGGATCCACCAGTAACACTGACTCTGGTGATCCACCAGTAACACTGACTCTGGTGATCCACCAGTAACACTGACTCTGGTGATCCACCAGTAACACTGACTGGTGATCCACCAGTAACACTGACTCTGGTGATCCAACAGTAACACTGACTCTGGTGATCCACCAGTAACACTGACTCTGGTGATCCACCAGTAACACTGACTCTGGTGATCCACCAGTAACACTGACTCTGGTGATCCACCAGTAACACTGACTCTGGTGATCCACCAGTAACACTGACTCTGGAGGCCTACTAGTAACACTGACTCTGGTGATCCACCAGTAACACTGACTCTGGGGACCACCAGTAACACTGACTCTGGTGATCCACCAATAAAACTGACTCTGGTGATCCACCAGTAACACTGACTCTGGTGATCCACCAGTAACACTGACTCTGGTGATCCATCAGTAACACTGACTCTGGTGATCCACCGGTAACACTGACTCTGGTAATCCACCAGTAACACTGACTCTGGTGATCCACCAGTAACACTGACTCTGGGGACCACCAGTAACACTGACTCTGGTGATCCACCAGTAAGACTGACTCTGGTGATCCACCAGTAACACTGACTCTGGTGATCCACCAGTAACACTGACTCTGGTAATCCACCAGTAACACTGACTCTGGTAATCCACCAGTAACACTGACTCTGGTGATCCACCAGTAACACTGACTCTGGGGACCACCAGTAAAACTGACTCTGGTGATCCACCAGTAACACTGACTCTGGTGATCCACCAGTAACACTGACTCTGGTGATCCACCAGTAACACTGACTCTAGACGCCCACCAGTAACACTGACTCTAGACGCCCATCAGTAACACTGACTCTGGAGGCCCACCAGTAACACTGACTCTGGTGATCCACCAGTAACACTGACTCTGGTGATCCACCAGTAACACTGACTCTGGAGGCCCACCAGTAACACTGACTCTGGGATCCACCAGTAACACTGACTCTGGGATCCACCAGTAACACTGACTCTGGTGATCCACCAGTAACACTGACTCTGGTGATCCACCAGTAACACTGACTCTGGTGATCCACCAGTAACACTGACTCTGGTGATCCACCAGTAACACTGACTCTTGTGATCCACCAGTAACACTGACTCTGGTGATCCACCAGTAACACTGACTCTGGGATCCACCAGTAACACTGACTCTGGTGATCCACCAGTAACACTGACTCTGGGATCCACCAGTAACACTGACTCTGGGGATCCACCAGTAACACTGACTCTGGGGATCCACCAGTAACACTGACTCTAGACGCCCACCAGTAACACTGACTCTAGACGCCCACCAGTAACACTGACTCTGGGATCCACCAGTAACACTGACTCTGGGGCCCACCAGTAACACTGACTCTGGGGCCCACCAGTAACACTGACTCTGGTGATCCACCAGTAACACTGACTCTGGGATCCACCAGTAACACTGACTCTGGGGATCCACCAGTAACACTGACTCTGGTGATCCACCAGTAACACTGACTCTAGACGCCCACCAGTAACACTGACTCTGGGATCCACCAGTAACACTGACTCTGGGGCCCACCAGTAACACTGACTCTGGGGCCCACCAGTAACACTGACTCTGGCACTCACCAGTAACACTGACTCTAGGGCCCACCAGTAACACTGACTCTGGAGTCCACCAGTAACACTGACTCTGGGGCCCACCAGTAACACTGACTCTGGGGCCCACCAATAATACTGACTCTGGGGCTCACCAGTAACACTGACTCTGGGCCCACCAGTAATACTGACTCTGGGGCCTACCAGTAACACTGACTCTGGGGCCCACCAGTAACACTGACTCTGGTGATCCACCAGTAACAATGACTCTGGGGCCCACCAGTAACACTGACTCTGGGGCCCACCAGTAATACTGACTCTGGGGCCCACCAATAACACTGACTCTGAGGCCCACCAATAACACTGACTCTGGGGCTCACCAGTAACACTGACTCTGGGCCCGCCAGTAACACTGACTCTGGGGCCCACCAGTAGTACTGACTCTGGGCCCACCAGTAACACTGACTCTGGGGCCCACCAGTAACACTGACTCTGGTGATCCACCAGTAACACTGACTCTGGTGATCCACCAGTAACACTGACTCTGGGGCCACCAGTAACACTGACTCTGGTGATCCACCAGTAACACTGACTCTGGGGCCACCAGTAACACTGACTCTGGGCCCACCAGTAACACTGACTCTGGGGCCCACCAGTAACACTGACTCTGGGGCCCACCAGTAACACTGACTCTGGGGCCCACCAGTAACACTGACTCTGGTGATCCACCAGTAACACTGACTCTGGGATCCACCAGTAACACTGACTCTGGGGATCCACCAGTAACACTGACTCTGGTGATCCACCAGTAACACTGACTCTAGACGCCCACCAGTAACACTGACTCTGGGGCCCACCAGTAACACTGACTCTGGAGTCCACCAGTAACACTGACTCTGGGGCCCACCAGTAACACTGACTCTGGGGCCCACCAGTAATACTGACTCTGGGGCCCACCAATAACACTGACTCTGGGGCCCACCAGTAACACTGACTCTGGGACTCACCAGTAACATTGACTCTGGGACTCACCAGTAACACTGACTCTGGGGCCCACCAGTAACACTGACTCTGGGGCCCACCAGTAACACTGACTCTGGTGATCCACCAGTAACACTGACTCTGGGGCCCACCAATAACACTGACTCTGGTGATTCACCAGTAACACTGACTCTGGGATCCACCAGTAACACTGACTCTGGGATCCACCAGTAACACTGACTCTGGTGATCCACCAGTAACACTGACTCTGGTGATCCACCAGTAACACTGACTCTGGTGATCCACCAGTAACACTGACTCTGGTGATCCACCAGTAACACTGACTCTTGTGATCCACCAGTAACACTGACTCTGGTGATCCACCAGTAACACTGACTCTGGGATCCACCAGTAACACTGACTCTGGTGATCCACCAGTAACACTGACTCTGGGATCCACCAGTAACACTGACTCTGGGGATCCACCAGTAACACTGACTCTGGGGATCCACCAGTAACACTGACTCTAGACGCCCACCAGTAACACTGACTCTAGACGCCCACCAGTAACACTGACTCTGGGATCCACCAGTAACACTGACTCTGGGGCCCACCAGTAACACTGACTCTGGGGCCCACCAGTAACACTGACTCTGGTGATCCACCAGTAACACTGACTCTGGGATCCACCAGTAACACTGACTCTGGGGATCCACCAGTAACACTGACTCTGGTGATCCACCAGTAACACTGACTCTAGACGCCCACCAGTAACACTGACTCTGGGATCCACCAGTAACACTGACTCTGGGGCCCACCAGTAACACTGACTCTGGGGCCCACCAGTAACACTGACTCTGGCACTCACCAGTAACACTGACTCTAGGGCCCACCAGTAACACTGACTCTGGAGTCCACCAGTAACACTGACTCTGGGGCCCACCAGTAACACTGACTCTGGGGCCCACCAATAATACTGACTCTGGGGCTCACCAGTAACACTGACTCTGGGCCCACCAGTAATACTGACTCTGGGGCCTACCAGTAACACTGACTCTGGGGCCCACCAGTAACACTGACTCTGGTGATCCACCAGTAACAATGACTCTGGGGCCCACCAGTAACACTGACTCTGGGGCCCACCAGTAATACTGACTCTGGGGCCCACCAATAACACTGACTCTGAGGCCCACCAATAACACTGACTCTGGGGCTCACCAGTAACACTGACTCTGGGCCCGCCAGTAACACTGACTCTGGGGCCCACCAGTAGTACTGACTCTGGGCCCACCAGTAACACTGACTCTGGGGCCCACCAGTAACACTGACTCTGGTGATCCACCAGTAACACTGACTCTGGTGATCCACCAGTAACACTGACTCTGGGGCCACCAGTAACACTGACTCTGGTGATCCACCAGTAACACTGACTCTGGGGCCACCAGTAACACTGACTCTGGGCCCACCAGTAACACTGACTCTGGGGCCCACCAGTAACACTGACTCTGGGGCCCACCAGTAACACTGACTCTGGGGCCCACCAGTAACACTGACTCTGGTGATCCACCAGTAACACTGACTCTGGGATCCACCAGTAACACTGACTCTGGGGATCCACCAGTAACACTGACTCTGGTGATCCACCAGTAACACTGACTCTAGACGCCCACCAGTAACACTGACTCTGGGGCCCACCAGTAACACTGACTCTGGAGTCCACCAGTAACACTGACTCTGGGGCCCACCAGTAACACTGACTCTGGGGCCCACCAGTAATACTGACTCTGGGGCCCACCAATAACACTGACTCTGGGGCCCACCAGTAACACTGACTCTGGGACTCACCAGTAACATTGACTCTGGGACTCACCAGTAACACTGACTCTGGGGCCCACCAGTAACACTGACTCTGGGGCCCACCAGTAACACTGACTCTGGTGATCCACCAGTAACACTGACTCTGGGGCCCACCAATAACACTGACTCTGGTGATTCACCAGTAACACTGACTCTGGGGACCACCAGTAACACTGACTCTGGGACTCAGCAGTAACACTGACTCTGGGACTCACCAGTAACACTGACTCTGGGGCCCACCAGTAACACTGACTCTGGTGATCCACCAGTAACACTGACTCTGGGGCCCACCAATAACACTGACTCTGGTGATCCACCAGTAACACTGACTCTGGGGACCACCAGTAACACTGACTCTGGGGCCCACCAGTAACACTGACTCTGGTGATCCACCAGTAACACTGACTCTGGTGATCCACCAGTAACAATGACTCTGGGGCCACCAGTAACACTGACTCTGGGGCCCACCAGTAACACTGACTCTTGGGCCCACCAGTAATACTGACTCTGGGGCCCACCAGTAATACTGACTCTGGGGCCCACCAATAACACTGACTCTGGGGCCCACCAATAATACTGACTCTGGGGCTCACCAGTAACACTGACTTTGGGGCCCACCAGTAACACTGACTCTGGGGCCCACCAGTAACACTGACTCTGGTGATCCACCAGTAACAATGACTCTGGGGCCCACCAGTAACACTGACTCTGGGGCCCACCAGTAATACTGACTCTGGGGCCCACCAATAACACTGACTCTGGGGCCCACCAATAATACTGACTCTGGGGCTCACCAGTAACACTGATTCTGGGCCCACCAGTAACACTGACTCTGGGGCCCACCAGTAATACTGACTCTGGGCCCACCAGTAACACTGACTCTGGGGCCCACCAGTAATACTGACTCTGGGGCCCACCAGTAATACTGACTCTGGGCCCACCAGTAACACTGACTCTGGGGCCCACCAGTAACACTGACTCTGGGGCCCACCAGTAACACTGACTCTGGTGATCCACCAGTAACAATGACTCTGGGGCCCACCATTAACACTGACTCTGGGGCCCACCAGTAATACTGACTCTGGGGCCCACCAGTAACACTGACTCTGGGGCCCACCAGTAATACTGACTCTGGGGCCCACCAATAACACTGACTCTGAGGCCCACCAATAACACTGACTCTGGGGCTCACCAGTAACACTGACTCTTGGCCCGCCAGTAACACTGACTCTGGGGCCCACCAGTAATACTGACTCTGGGCCCACCAGTAACACTGACTCTGGGGCCCACCAGTAACACTGACTCTGGTGATCCACCAGTAACACTGACTCTGGTGATCCACCAGTAACACTGACTCTGGGGCCACCAGTAACACTGACTCTGGTGATCCACCAGTAACACTGATTCTGGGGCCACCAGTAACACTGACTCTGGGCCCACCAGTAACACTGACTCTGGGGCCCACCAGTAACACTGACTCTGGGGCCCACCAGTAACACTGACTCTGGGGCCCACCAGTAGCCCTGACTCTGGGGTCCTCCAGTAACTTAGATTCTGGGGCCCACCAGTAACACTGACTCTGGTGATCCACCAGTAACACTGACTCTGGTGATCCACCAGTAACACTGACTCTGGGGCCACCAGTAACACTGACTCTGGGGTCCACCAGTAACACTGACTCTGGTGATCCACCAGTAACACTGACTCTGGTGATCCACCAGTAACACTGACTCTGGGGCCACCAGTAACACTGACTCTGGGGTCCACCAGTAACACTGACTCTGGTGATCCACCAGTAACACTGACTCTGGGGCCACCAGTAACACTGACTCTGGGGTCCACCAGTAACACTGACTGTGAGGTCCACCAGTAACACTGACTCTGGGGTCCACCAGTAACACTGACTGTGAGGTCCACCAGTAACACTGACTTTGGGGGCCCACCAGTAACACTGACTCTGGGGCCTACCAGTAACACTGACTCTGGGGCCGTCCTGTAACACTGACTCTGGGGCAACTCTTCAGCCTCATTCACACCTGTCTGGGATGTCTGGTAAGTGAATGAGGGGCTGCTGCTTGTTTCTATACATAGTAAATAATGTTCTGGGGCCATATCCTGCTCACAGTGGGGGCCCCCCGGGGGATTGCCCGGCTCTCCGGTGGGCCAGTCATTGATACAGACAGATCTGTCCTCGTCCATCGTGTGATTCTGCGCCCCCATCTTTCTCGCCCTGCCCCCGGGGAGCGCCGCTGTAGAGGATTCAGACAACCTTGAAGATGGCGCCTGAGACGAGAGTAAAGTCTTTGATAAAGTTTTCTTTAAGGGTCGGTCTATTAAGCCGCACAGCGGTGACTCCATCTTCTCGGCTGCGGCCAGTGCCGACGCTTTATGCCGGGTCTGAGGATTTCTCTCGCACCGCTCCGTGCCTTCTCCAGGTCATTACCTCACAAATGCTGCTCGGACGGATGCGTCTTCCTTCGGGGAGTCTTCCAAAGACGCTGGAAATGAGGCGGACGCTTCCTTCACTGCTCCGGAGGTAACGGAGGCAGATTGTGGCGGTGTGTGCCAGGCGCTGAGCCCGTGCCCGGAGGGGCCGCCGCTGCTGCCGCCACATATCGCCTCTTCTCATGGAGGCGTCCTCCACCCGACCTGCTGCTTGTATTAATGATGAGACAATTAGTGGTGGTCTGTGGGGGGGCTCTGAAGTCTGCGCTCCTCCAGGGTCGGGCGCTGGGTGAAGGTCAGACGCTCCTGACAATAGGAGGGGTGACCTCTGTGCGTCCCCCGACCCCTCCTGCCTCCTGCACTTTGAAGCTTTACCCCCAGGGGTCCCTGGTACAAATGACACATGAAAGGTTCTGATCCCGGCTAATTACCCGCTGAATGCCCCCCGCCCGCACCCCCGCCCCTGCTGGGCTCATTACTGCCTCAGACCGGACCAGAACCGGAGCAAAAGGGCCAATCTGTCAGCGAGACGGGACGCGAATCTGGAAAACCGTTCACTCCAGGGGTGTACAGCGCTGCGGAATATGTGGGTGATATATGTCACTCCCGGAGTGTACAGCGCTGCGGAATATGTGAGCGATATATGTCACTCCCGGAGTGTACAGCGCTGCGGAATATGTGAGCGATATATGTCACTCCAGGGGTGTACAGCTCTGCGGAATATGTGGGCGATATATGTCACTCCCAGAGTGTACAGCGCTGCGGAATATGTGAGCGATATATATCACTCCCGGAGTGTACAGCGCTGCGGAATATGTGGGCAATATATGTCACTCCCGGGTTGTACAGCGCTGTGGAATATGTGAGCGATATATGTCACTCCAGGGGTGTACAGCGCTGCGGAATATGTGAGCGATATATATCACTCCAGGGGTGTACAGCGCTGCGGAATATGTGAGCGATATATATCACTCCAGGAGTGTACAGCGCTGAGGAATATGTGAGCGATATATGTCACTCCAGGGGTGTACAGCGCTGCGGAATATGTGAGCGATATATGTCACTCCCAGAGTGTACAGCGCTGCGGAATATGTGGGCGATATATGTCACTCCAGGAGTGTACAGCGCTGCGGAATATGTGAGCGATATATGTCACTCCCGGGTTGTACAGCGCTGCGGAATATGTGGGCGATATATGTCACTCCAGGGGTGTACAGCGCTGCGGAATATGTGGGCGATATATGTCACTCCAGGGGTGTACAGCGCTGTGGAATATGTGAGCGATATATGTCACTCCCGGGTTGTACAGCGCTGCGGAATATGTGGGCGATATATGTCACTCCAGGGGTGTACAGCGCTGCGGAATATGTGAGCGATATATGTCACTCCCGAAGTATACAGCGCTGCGGAATATGTGAGCGATATATGTCACTCCAGGGGTGTACAGCGCTGTGGAATATGTGAGCGATATATGTCACTCCAGGGGTGTACAGCGCTGCGGAATATGTGGGCGATATATGTCACTCCAGGGGTGTACAGCGCTGTGGAATATGTGAGCGATATATGTCACTCCAGGGGTGTACAGCGCTGCGGAATATGTGAGCGATATATGTCACTCCCGGAGTGTACAGCGCTGCGGAATATGTGAGCGATATATGTCACTCCAGGGGTGTACATCGCTGAGGAATATGTGAGCGATATATGTCACTCCAGGAGTGTACAGCGCTGCGGAATATGTGGGCGATATATGTCACTCCAGGGGTGTACAGCGCTGCGGAATATGTGGGCGATATATGTCACTCCAGGAGTGTACAGCGCTGCGGAATATGTGGGCGATATATGTCACTCCAGGAGTGTACAGCGCTGCGGAATATGTGGGCGATATATGTCACTCCAGGGGTGTACAGCGCTGCGGAATATGTGGGCGATATATGTCACTCCAGGAGTGTACAGCGCTGAGGAATATGTGAGCGATATATGTCACTCCAGGAGTGTACAGCGCTGAGGAATATGTGAGCGATATATGTCACTCCCGGAGTGTACAGCGCTGCGGAATATGTGGGCGATATATGTCACTCCAGGAGTGTACAGCGCTGAGGAATATGTGAGCGATATATGTCACTCCAGGGGTGTACAGCGCTGCGGAATATGTGGGCGATATATGTCACTCCAGGAGTGTACAGCGCTGAGGAATATGTGAGCGATATATGTCACTCCAGGGGTGTACAGCGCTGAGGAATATGTGGGCGATATATGTCACTCCAGGAGTGTACAGCGCTGCGGAATATGTGGGCGATATATGTCACTCCAGGGGTGTACAGCGCTGAGGAATATGTGGGCGATATATGTCACTCCAGGAGTGTACAGCGCTGAGGAATATGTGAGCGATATATGTCACTCCAGGGGTGTACAGCGCTGCGGAATATGTGAGCGATATATGTCACTCCCAGAGTGTACAGCGCTGCGGAATATGTGGGCGATATATGTCACTCCAGGGGTGTACAGCGCTGCGGAATATGTGGGCGATATATGTCACTCCCGGGTTGTACAGCGCTGCGGAATATGTGAGCGATATATGTCACTCCAGGAGTGTACAGCGCTGAGGAATATGTGAGCGATATATGTCACTCCAGGGGTGTACAGCGCTGCGGAATATGTGGGCGATATATGTCACTCCCGGGTTGTACAGCGCTGCGCAATATGTCAGCGATATATGTCACTCCCGGGTTGTACAGCGCTGTGGAATATGTGGGCGATATATGTCACTCCAGGGGTGTACAGCGCTGCGGAATATGTGAGCGATATATGTCACTCCAGGAGTGTACAGCGCTGTGGAATATGTGGGCGATATATGTCACTCCCGGGTTGTACAGCGCTGTGGAATATGTGGGCGATATATGTCACTCCAGGGGTGTACAGCTCTGCGGAATATGTGAGCGATATATGTCACTCCAGGAGTGTACAGCGCTGAGGAATATGTGAGCGATATATGTCACTCCAGGGGTGTACAGCGCTGAGGAATATGTGAGCGATATATGTCACTCCCGGAGTGTACAGCGCTGTGGAATATGTGGGCGATATATGTCACTCCCGTGTTGTACAGCGCTGCGGAATATGTGAGCGATATATGTCACTCCCGGGTTGTACAGCGCTGTGGAATATGTGAGCGATATATGTCACTCCCGGGTTGTACAGCGCTGAGGAATATGTGGGCGATATATGTCACTCCAGGAGTGTACAGCGCTGAGGAATATGTGAGCGATATATGTCACTCCCGGGTTGTACAGCGCTGTGGAATATGTGAGCGATATATGTCACTCCCGGGTTGTACAGCGCTGCGGAATATGTGAGCGATATATAATATAATTATTACCAGAAATCCAAGCGGAAATATGGAGGGAGACAAAATGACCCCAGAAAATTAGAAAATTAGCCCCAAAATCAGTAAGTGACACAGGAAAATGACCCAGAAAATTACCCCAGAGAATGACCCCGGAAAATGACCCCGAAAATGACCCCAGAGAATGACCCAGAAAATGACCCCAGAAAATGACACCGGCAGGGTGCAGGGAGTGAGCGTGCAGGCAGGGTGCAGGGAGGAAGCGTGCAGGCAGGTTGCAGGGAGTGAGCGTGCGGGCAGGGTGCAGGGAGTGAGGGTGCGGGCAGGGTGCAGGGAGTGAGGATGCGGGCAGGGTGCAGGGAGTGAGGGTGCGGGCAGGGTGCAGGGAGTGAGGGTGCGGGCAGGGTGCAGGGAGTGAGCGTGCAGGCAGGGTGCAGGGAGTGAGGGTGCGGGCAGGGTGCAGGGAGTGAGCGTGCAGGCAGGGTGCAGGGAGTGAGCGTGCAGGCAGGGTGCAGGGAGTGAGCGTGCAGGCAAGGTGCAGGGAGGGAGTGTGCGGGCAGGGTGCAGGGAGGGAGCGTGCGGGCAGGGTGCAGGGAGTGAGCGTGCGGGCAGGATGCAGGGAGTGAGCGTGCGGGCAGGGTGCAGGAAGCGAGCATGCAGGCAAAAAGCATGCAGGGAGGGAGTGTGCAGGCAGAATGCAGGGAGGGAGGATTCAGGAAGGGTGCAGAGAGGATGAAAACAGTATACAGGACGGATGCAGAGTGGGTTCAGGCAGCGTGCAAGGAGGGTGTAGGCAGGGTGCGGGGAGGGTGTAGGCAGGGTGCGGGGAGGGCGTAGGCAGGGTGCAGGCAGGGTGTAGGCAGGGTGCAGGGAGGGTGTAGGCAGGGTGCAGGGAGGGTGTAAGCAGGGTGCGGAGAGGGTGTAGGCAGGGTGCGGGGAGGGTGTAGGCAGGGTGCGGGGAGGGTGTAGGCAGGGTGCGGGGAGGGCGTAGGCAGGGTGCGGGGAGGGTGTAGGCAGGGTGCAGGGAGGGTGTAAGCAGGGTGCGGGGAGGGTGTAGGCAGGGTGCAGGGAGGGTTTAGGCAGGGTGCGGGGAGGGCGTAGGCAGGGTGCGGGGAGGGCGTAGGCAGGGTGCGGGGAGGGCGTAGGCAGGGTGCGGGGAGGGCGTAGGCAGGGTGCGGGGAGGGCGTAGGCAGGGTGCAGGGAGGGTGTAAGCAGGGTGCAGGCAGGGTGTAGGCAGGGTGCGGGGAGGGCGTAGGCAGGGTGCGGGGAGGGCGTAGGCAGGGTGCGGGGAGGGCGTAGGCAGGGTGCGGGGAGGGCGTAGGCAGGGTGCGGGGAGGGTGTAGGCAGGGTGCGGGGAGGGTTTAGGCAGGGTGCGGGGAGGGTGTAGGCAGGGTGCGGGGAGGGTGTAGGCAGGGTGCGGGGAGGGTGTAGGCAGGGTGCGGGGAGGGCGTAGGCAGGGTGCGGTGAGAGCGTAGGCAGGGTGCGGGGAGGGCGTAGGCAGGGTGCGGGGAGGGTGTAGGCAGGGTGCGGGGAGGGTGTAGGCAGGGTGCGGGGAGGGTGTAGGCAGGGTGCGGGGAGGGTGTAGGCAGGGTGCGGGGAGGGTGTAGGCAGGGTGCGGGGAGGGCGTAGGCAGGGTGCGGTGAGAGCGTAGGCAGGGTGCGGGGAGGGTGTAGGCAGGGTGCGGTGAGAGCGTAGGCAGGGTGCGGGGAGGGTGTAGGCAGGGTGCGGGGAGGGCGTAGGCAGGGTGCGGGGAGAGCGTAGGCAGGGTGCGGGGAGGGTTTAGGCAGGGTGCGGGGAGGGAGCATGTTTTTGTGAGAATTGTCATCATCTTCTATAGACCTGTGTGATGGGATGTAGGGGGCATTGCCATAAATCGAGCTGGGGGGTCACACAGACGTCCTTCCGCTCGGCCGTGGACCCATCAGTCTGTGATGAGCACACACTGTGCAGCCCCGCGCTGACGTCTCTAATATGTCGCGGCCACGCGATAAGACTTCATCACTTCTGTCATCTCGTGATGCTCCACGCCCCTAAGGAATATGTAAGGTCCGCTTGGTGCAATGTAACACTGACCCCTCCTGTACCCGCGGGCACATGGAGGCACGGGGAGGGAGACAGAGCAGGTCGCGCAACCTTCGGCGCTCTCCCACAAACCCGACCGGTCGTCAGAACCTTTCCCCTAGCCCCGGCAGAACAGGATTCTGCCAGTCCAGTCCAGTCCAGCAGTCCGCCACCAGTTCCTCGTTAGATATAAGCCTGGTCTGTTAACAGGACTATATCGGGCCGGAACCATCCCAGGTAATGTGTAATGATCAGCCGAGCTCACGGACATGGGGTTTGGAGATCCAGATAAAAGAAACAGCCCAAGATTAAATTGTATATTTAATCACCTAAAGGGCACACTAGATAATACACTATATACAGGATGGGATGTACAGGTACAGATAAGTCAGTTACCTTTTCTTTCTTCCTTATGAATAGGCCTGATATTGGCTGGCACAGGGGGGCGCTGTGGAGCCATGGATTTTCCTGGGACTCCCCATACGTGTACTGCATGTGACCTCTCAGAGAAAAAAAGACTCACAAAATGTTTACTCCCATTTTTATGAACATACGTACCTCCCATGTACTGTCCCCCTTGTGAACTAAGACTGCGCTGAACATGGGCTCTGCTTCCAGTTTCCAGAAAGTTATGAATTTGCAGTTTTCCCCATATCTCTGCCCCTGAGTGTCCCACACAGAAGATATGAACATCATATTTCTAGTTATGATTTGATCTAGCTATGGATAGGAAACACGGGATTCCTATTTTCTTTCTACAGCCAGTTATTAATTTTGAGCTGATTGGCACTTCACACTACTAATAGAAAATAGGTGTGACATGCATCTCGCTGTCATGAAGCTGAAAATATACCTGCCCTATATGTGGGTGCTACGCAATCCCCAATATTGTAACTTTTACGCAGGAGCCTCAGAGTCTGACATTCTTCATCAAAGTGGCTTGTAAAACTTGAGTCACCAGCCCATCTCCCCAGCTGAATACTCAGCTCAGCAAGGGACTGGCTCTGGCCAGAGCGTCTTCTTTAATCTTAATCACCTTTTGTCACCCTGCCATTTGGTGACCAGATCTGAGGTGATTTCTCCTTGCTGCAGAGCAGAGGGTGTGTAAATGAAACACTGACTGACATGTATGCATGTCATATTCCTCATCATATTCCTCACAGGCATGCCTTATGTCCTGTCCGGGGGGATACATGAGCTGTGGACATCTTCTATAGACCCCTGTGGTGGGATGTACCCTGTCCCAGGGGGACACATGAGCTGTGGACATCTTCTATAGACTTCTGTGGTAGGATGTACGGGGCATGCTTTATGTCCTGTCTGGGGGGATACATGCGCTGTGGACATCTTCTGTAGACCCCTGTGGTGGGATGTAGGGTGATGTCGTGTCCTGGGGGAGACACATACATCTTCTGTAGACCCCTGTGGAGGGATGTAGGGGGATGTCTTGTCCCGGGGGATACATACATCTTCTGTAGACCCCTGTGGTGGGATGTAGGGGGATTTCTTGTCCTGGGGGAGATACATACATTTTCTGTAGACCCCTGTGGTGGGATGTAGGGGGATATCTGGTTCCGGGGGATACATACATCTTCTGTAGATCCCTGTGGTGGGATGTAGGGGGATGTCTTGCCCCGGGGAGATACATACATCTTCTGTAGACCCCTGTGGTGGGATGTAGGGGGATGTCTTGTCCTGGGGGAGATACATACATCTTCTGTAGACCCCTGTGGTGGGATGTAAGGGGATGTCTTGTCCCAGGGGGATACATGAGCTGTGGACATCTTCTATAGATCTCTGTGGTGGGATGTAGGGGGATGTCTTGTCCTGGGGGAGATACATACATCTTCTGTAGACCCCTGTGGTGGGATGTAGGGGGTGTCTTGTCCTGGGGGAGATACATACATCTTCTGTAGGCCCCTGTGGTGGGATGTAGGGGGTGTCTTGTCCTGGGGGGAGATACATACATCTTCTGTAGTCCCCTGTGGTGGGATGTAAGGGAATGTCCTGTCCTGGGGGAGATACATACATTTTCTGTAGACCCCTGTGGTGGGATGTAGGGGGATGTCTTGTCCCGGGGGATACATACATCTTCTATAGACCTCTGTGGTGGGATGTAGGGGGATGTCTGGTCCCGGGGGTTAATTACATCTTTTGTAGACCCCTGTGGTGGGATGTAGGGGAATGTCTTGTCCCGGGGGATACATGAGCTGTGGACATCTTCTATAGACCTCTGTGGTGGGATGTAGGGAGATGTCTGGTCCCGGGGGATACATACATCTTCTGTAGACCTCTGCGGAGGGATGTAGGGGGATGTCTTGTCCTGGGGGATACATACATCTTCTATAGACCTCAGTGGTGGGATGTAGGGGGATGTCTTGTTCCGGAGGATACATACATCTTCTATAGACATCTGTGGTGGGATGTTGGGGGATGTCTTGTTCCGGGGGATACATACATCTTCTATAGTCCTCTGTGGTGGGATGTAGGGGGATGTCTTGTTCCGGGGGATACATACATCTTCTATAGACCCCTGTGGTGGGATGTAGGGGGATGTCTTGTTCCGGGGGATACATACATCTTCTATAGACCTCTCTGGTGGGATGTAGGGGGATGTCTTGTTCCGGAGGATACATACATCTTCTGTAGACCTCTGTGGTGGGATGTAGGGGGATGTCTTGTTCCGGAGGATACATACATCTTCTATAGACCTCTGTGGTGGCATGTAGGGGGATGTCTTGTTCCGGGGGATACATACATCTTCTATAGTCCTCTGTGGTGGGATGTGGGGGGATGTCTTGTTCCGGGGGATACATACATCTTCTATAGACCCCTGTGGTGGGATGTAGGGGGATGTCTTGTTCCGGGGGATACATACATCTTCTATAGACCTCTGTGGTGGGATGTAGGGGGATGTCTTGTTCCGGAGGATACATACATCTTCTGTAGACCTCTGCGGAAGGATGTAGGGGGATGTCTGGTCCTGGGGAGTTACATACATCTTCTGTAGACCTCTGCGGAGGGATGTAGGGGGATGTCTGGTCCCGGGGGATACATACATCTTCTATAGACCTCTGTGGTGGGATGTAGGGGGATGTCTTGTCCTGGGGGATATATACATCTTTTATAGACTGGCTGTAGTGGGCATGCTCAGTGACTGGTGCAGAGGTGACTGTGCAGGGAGGGGGGAGAGGAGAGCTGTGTCCATCACATACTGGTTTTTGGCCTCCAGTATAGTCCATAGATGGTTCCATCCATGGTGACCTCCTCCTGGAGTTGTGTACCATCAGAGTTTTCCGCACACTTTGGCTTCTTCTGGAGCGATTCGTCCCCTTTAAGTCCTTTTAATACATGTAAGTAAAAGTTTCCGCTGGTGAATCCTCCGTCTGCGGCGGCGCGGGAGAGGCCATTACCGGCCGCCCATTAGTCATCTCTGCTTGTGGCAATAAACTGCAGGGATTTTACGGTTGATATTTATTTCCACTGATGCTTTATGTTCACAGCTCCGCTGCCTCGAGAATCCACTTGTGATAATGCGGAGGCTTCTGCTTCTCCTGAAGATTTGTCTGCGAAGACGTCTGTATAATGTGAGAACGCACGAGAGTCAAAAGTGATAGACCCCCAAATACAAGACGTGGGACCACCGGGCATGCTCTGGTGATGCCGTCTGACCCAGGCACCATACAGATACACATTCCCGTAGGCCATGAAGTTTGTGCCCCAACTTGACCATGTCCCTTCCAAACCACCCGCGCTGCTGCTCCCCGAGAGTCGTCCTCCCCACCGTACAATGCCAGCCGGGTACATAGGCTCCAAGCAGGGGTCACTTATTACCCATTTCCACCCATAAAAACAGGAGATTTTACTGAATTATGACTTGTGAAAATGAGACGTCTTCATGATTGACCAGATTCCCTCCCGTTTAGTGTACACAGCTCCTATGCAGACTTATGTGCGTCCAGACGAGACACTGGACAGGACCCTGCAGTCAGCGCTCATCTGCCGAATCTTCAGCTCCTACAGCATCAACAGAAAGGATAAGGAGGGAAGAGAGGAAGCCGCTGTCATGATGTATTTTACTTTCTCACTGTATTTGCTGTAATACTATGTCTTGGGATGTAGTGACCATACCTTCCCCCCAGCCTGGATCATATTGCAATCAGGCTTCAGCAGTTTGGTGGGGGTTGCATATATATATATTGTTCTTCTCAGCATGGGACTTCTCCAATCTACAACTTGGTAAACAGAACAGAGCCAGCAGTCTAAAGTCCATTCATGCATCAAATGGCCAGGGGGAGGTGTGCCCACCTAAGGGGCTGATCCCAGGAGAGAAGAACATGTTAGGTCAGTTAGTTGGAGCTCGGCTGGAGAAGGACTAGGATCTATAGCTGAGGCTGGATCCTGGGGTCTGTGTGTGTGGACTGTCACAGACTGGAGATCCGCGGCCACGTGGGATTGTATTTTGTTGTTCACCTGTTGGACTCAAGGAACTCATATAAGGACCATTGCCCTAATTCCCCTGGCATCAGAATACCAGGCGGTGCCCCTGGATCTTTTGTTTTTTCTGTTGTGGACTCCTTGCAGATTTGAAGGATTTATATTTATGTTTGCTGCTTATTCTGTGTGGTTCCAATAAAGCCCTTTGGATTGTTCCTTGGCCTGGCGTCCCTCACTGCTCTGTTGCATACCCCGTCACAGCCGCGTCACTAGGAAGGCCCACCGAGCCCTGACCCTGCAGCTCAGAGGAATATCGGGGAATCGTGGCCGTGGCACACACTGTCGTGGCTCAGCAGTCTACTGCCACATAGACGGACTGCAGGCTTTTCTTATCTGATGGACAACCCCTTTACCAATCATAAAACAGCGATTTTACAATTAGGAAACAACCACTGAGCCCTAAACCTCCACATGCATTAGACAACCACTAAGCTGAGAAACAGCAACTCCTCAATCAGGGAATGCCCACTAAGCCCTGTAAGAGCAGATCAGTTAGGAAACACCCAATGAGCCCTGAATTTGCATGAAAATGCAGATGCAGAAGAGGGGACACCAACTAATCCCTGACCCTGCAGCTTCTCAGTCAAGGCATGAACCTGCACATGTAGAAGAGGGGACACCAACTAATCCCTGACCCTGCAGCTTCTCAGTCAAGGCATGAACCTGCACATGTAGAAGAGGGGACACCAACTAATCCCTGACCCTGCAGCTTCTCAGTCAAGGCATGAACCTGCACATGTAGAACAGGGGACACCAACTAAGTCCTGACCCTGCAGCTTCTCAGTCAAGGCATGAACCTGCACATGTAGAAGAGGGGACACCAACTAATCCCTGACCCTGCAGCTTCTCAGTCAATACATGAACCTGCAGATGCAGAGGAGGGGACCCCAACTTAGCCTTGAATGTGCAGCTTCTGAAGCAAAGAAACAAACCCTGAATCCTGCAGAATCAGACGGCTGCCCTCCAGACACCTCATACTATGTTACCTCCCCATATATCTGATATAACATGAAGTAAAGACCTCCGAGCTCCCGACATCACGTCTTTGTCTCCCGGGCCCAGTGCTGAGACCCTCAGGGGTCGGCGGCTCCTCTTATAACGCTCCAGGCCTATTTGATGCTGCAGATTTTTCTGACCCCGAGCGCAGTGAACGTGGCTGCCCCCTCCATATGCCGAGCGCACGCCGCCGCCGCAGCACAATGGCCGCTTTGCAGGGGACGTCACCTCGCGGAAATCTTCTGATATCCATCCAGCTGTTTCTGGGGAATGACTCTGGGAATAGATTTCTTCTTTGTAAATCCGACATTTGAAGTGTCCAAATGAGAACAAGAGATAAGAACAAAGCGGAAACCGCGATCAAAGGAGGAAAACAAAACCCATTATCCCCCATAAGAAAGAGGACGAGGGGGGAGGATAATAGAGGAATAATTAACCGACTGATACACTAATTAATAGCGAGTCACATGATCAGAGCGGAATATAACCAGGGGCGATGGGATGGGGGCACGGGGACACTTTATAGGGGGCCGACAACTTTACACCACCTGTGTATAAAGGCAGAGGGGGCGCCGTATCATGGGGCCAACTATTCCTGTAATATATGGACGGTTGGGGGGCAGGAAATGCTAGCGCCCATGGAGTCATAAATGGGGGTCCTGACGGAGACCCCCTCCAGGAATTTACCTTTACAACTTTACAATGGATATTGTGTAATAAAAAAACATCTGTAACTTTCTAATATACTTTGTATTTTCATTATCTACCATCTTCAAGTTCTCTGCTGTGAGGGACCAGGAACAACATTGTGCGGTGCTCAGGACACCCAGAAACCAAATACTTTCTCATGGCTGAGCGTTCGTTACAGTGGATCATTATCTGTGAGATAACACGGGGGGGGGGGGGGGGGGGTGTTGATCAATTACACTCCAACCTCTCCACCATTGCCAAGACCAAAGAGATGTCTAAGGACTCCAGGGGCAATATTGTAGACCTGCACAAGGTTGGGATGGGCTACAGGACAATAGGCAAGCAGCTTGGTGAGAAGACAACAACTGTTGGTGCAATTATTAGAAAATGGAAGATCTGTATGTAGGAGCGACCTGAAAGATCTGGAGAAGACCTGTATCGAGGAGTGACCTGAAAGATCTGGAGAAGATCTGTATGGAAAGAGTGACCTGAAAGATCTGGAGAAGATCTGTATGGAAAGAGTGACCTGAAAGATGTGGAGAAGTTCAGTATGGAGGAGTGACCTGAAAGATCTGGAGAAGATCTGTATGGAGGAGTGACCTGAAAGATGTGGAGAAGATTTGTATGGAGGAGCGACCTGAAAGATCTGTATGGAGGAGTGACCTGAAAGATCTGGAGAAGATCTGTATGGAGGAGTGACCTGAAAGATCTGGAGAAGATCTGTATGGAGGAGTGACCTGAAAGATCTGGAGAAGATCTGTATGGAGGAGTAACCTGAAAGATCTGGAGAAGATCTGTATGGAGGCGCGACCTGAAAGATCTGGAGAAGATCTGTATGGAGGAGTAACCTGAAAGATCTGGAGAAGATCTGTATGGAGGAGTGATCTGAAAGATCTGGAGAAGATCTGTATGGAGGCGCGACCTGAAAGATCTGGAGAAGATCTGTATGGAGGAGTAACCTGAAAGATCTGGAGAAGATCTGTATGGAGGAGTGATCTGAAAGATCTGGAGAAGATCTGTATGGAGGAGTGACCTGAAAGATCTGGAGAAGATCTGTATGGAGGCGCGACCTGAAAGATCTGGAGAAGATCTGTATGGAGGAGTAACCTGAAAGATCTGGAGAAGATCTGTATGGAGGAGTGATCTGAAAGATCTGGAGAAGATCTGTATGGAGGAGTGACCTGAAAGATCTGAAGAAGATCTGTATGGAGGAGTAACCTGAAATATCTGGAGTAGATCTGTATGGAGGAGTGACCTGAAATATCTGGAGAAGATCTGTATGGAGGAGTCACCTGAAAGATCTGGAGAAGATCTGTATGGAGGAGTCACCTGAAAGATCTGGAGAAGATCTGTATGGAGGAGTGACCTGAAAGATCTGGAGAAGATCTGTATGGAGGAGTAACCTGAAATATCTGGAGAAGATCTGTATGGAAGAGTGACCTGAAAGATCTGGAGAAGATCTGTATGGAGGAGTGACCTGAAATATCTGGAGAAGATCTGTATGGAGGAGTGACCTGAAAGATCTGGAGAAGATCTATATGGAGGAGTGACCTGAAAGATCTGGAGAAGATCTGTATGGAGGAGTGACCTGAAAGATCTGAAGAAGATCTGTATGGAGGAGTAACCTGAAATATCTGGAGAAGATCTGTATGGAGAGTGACCTGAAAGATATGGAGAAGATCTGTATGGAGGAGCGACCTGAAAGATCTGGAGAAGATCTGTATGGAGGAGTGACCTGAAAGAACTGGAGAAGATCTGTATGGAGGAGTGACCTGAAATATCTGGAGAAGATCTGTATGGAGGAGTGACCTGAAATATCTGGAGAAGATCTGTATGGAGGAGTGACCTGAAAGATCTGGAGAAGATCTGTATGGAGGAGTGACCTGAAAGATCTGGAGAAGATCTGTATGGAGGAGTGACCTGAAAGATCTGGAGAAGATCTGTATGGAGGAGTGACCTGAAATATCTGGAGAAGATCTGTATGGAGGTGTGACCTGAAAGATCTGGAGAAGATCTGTATGGAGGAGTGACCTGAAAGATCTGGAGAAGATCTGTATGGAGGAGTGACCTGAAAGATCTGGAGAAGATCTGTATGGAGGAGTGACCTGAAAGATCTGGAGAAGATCTGTATGGAGGAGTGACCTGAAATATCTGGAGAAGATCTGTATGGAGGTGTGACCTGAAAGATCTGGAGAAGATCTATATGGAGGAGTGACCTGAAAGATCTGGAGAAGATCTGTATAGAGGAGTGACCTGAAAGATCTGAAGAAGATCTGTATGGAGGAGTGGGCCGATATCCCCGCTGCAGTGTGTGCAAACCTGGTGAAGATCTATTGGAAACGCCCGACCTCTGTAACTGCAAACATAAGTTTCCACCAAAATCTAAGTTCTGTTTCTATTGTATCAAATATTTATTTACTGCAATAAAACACAAAATAATTATTTATAAATTGTACAATGGGATTCTCTGGATTTATTTCCTGTCACAGGTGAAGTTTCCTATCATAACAATTACAGATCTCTCCATTCTGTGTACGGGGAAACTGCAAAATCAGCAGAGGATCAAATGCTATTACACAGCCCTCTCCTGTCTTCTCCTGTCCTCTTCTGTCCTCTCCTGTCCTCTTCTGTCCTCTCCTTTCCTCTACTGTCCTCTTCTAACTAATGTCCTCTCCTGTTCTCTCCTGTCTTCAACCTGCCTTCTCCTGTCCACTCCTCTCTTCTCCTGTCCTCTCCTGTTCTCTCCTGTCTTCTGTCCTCTCCTGTTCTCTCCTTTCTTCTCCTGTCTTCTCCTGTCTTCTCCTGTCTTCTCCTGTCCTCTTCTGTCTTCTGTTCTCTCCTGTTCTCTCCTGTCTTCTCCTGTCTTTTCCTGTCTTTTCCTGTCTTCTCCTGTCTTTTCCTGCCTTCTCCTGTTCTCTCCTGTTCTCTCCTGTCTTCTCCTGCCTTCTCCTGTCCACTCCTGTCTTCTCCTGTCGTCTCCTGTCCTCTCCTCTCCTCTCCTCTCCTATCTTCTGTCCTCTCCTGTTCTCTCCTGTCTTCTCCTGCCTTCTCCTTTCCTCTTCCGTCTTCTCCTGTCTTCTGTCCTCTCCTGTTCTCTCCTGTCCTCTCCTGTCTTCTTCTGTCTTCTCCTGCCTTCTCCTGCCTTCTCCTGTCCTCTCCTGTACTCTGCTGTCCTTTCCTGTCTTCTCATGTCCTCTCCTGTCCTCTCCTATCTTCTCCTCTGTCCTCTCCTGTCCTCTCCCTCCCTCTCCTGTCCTCTCTCGTCCTCTCTCATCCTCTCCCGTCTTCTCCCATCCTCTCCCGTCCTCTCCCGTCTTCTCCCGTTCCCTCCTGTCCTCTCCCGTTCCCTCCTGTCCTCTTCGGTCTTCTCCCATCCTCTCCTGTCCTTGCCTGTCCTCTCCTGTTCTCTCCAGTACTTTCCTGTCCTCTCTCACCCTCTCCTGTCCTCTCCTGTCCTCTCCCGTCCTCTCCCGTCTTCTCCTGTCCTCTCCCGTTCGCTCCTGTCCTCTTCTGTCTTCTCCTGTCCTCTCCTGTCTTCACCTCTGTCCTCTTCTGTCTTCTCCCGTCTTCACCCCTGTTCTCTCCTGTCCTCTCCCATTCTCTCCTGTCCTCTCCTGCCCTATCCTTTTCTCTCCCATCCTCTCCCGTCCTCTCCCGTCCTCTTCTGTTCTCTCCCGTCCTCTCCCGTCCTCTCCCATCCTCTCCCATCCTCTCCTGTTCTCTCCCATCCTCTCCCGTCCTCTCCTGTCCTCTCCCGTCCTCTCCTGTCCTCTCCCGTCCTCTCCTGTCCTCTCCTCTCCCGTCCTCTCCTGTCTTCTCCCGTCCTCTCGTCTTCTCCCGTCCTCTCCCGTCTTCTCCCGTCCTCTCCGGTCCTCTCCCGTCCTCTCCTGTCCTCTTCTGTTCTCTCCCGTCCTCTCCCATCCTCTCCTGTTCTCTCCCGTCCACTCCCGTCCTCTCCCGTCCTCTCCTGTCCTCTCCCGTCCTCTCTCGTCCTCTCCCATCCTCTCCCGTCCTCTCCTGTCCTCTCCCATCTTCTCCTGTCCTCTCCCGTCCTCTCCCATCCTCTCCCATCCTCTCCCGTCCTCTCCCGTCTTCTCCCGTCCTGTCCCGTCTTCTTCCGTCCTCTCCTGTCTTCTCCTGTCCTTTCCCGTCTTCTACTGTCCTCTCCCGTCTTCTACTGTCCTCTCCCGTCTTCTCTCTTCCTCTCCTGTCCTCTCCCGTTTTCTCCCGTTCTCTCACATCCTCTCCCGTTCTTTCCTGTCCTCTCCAGTCCTCTATGGTTCTCTCACATCCTCTCCCGTCCTCTCCTCTGTCCTCTCCTGTCCTCTCCCTTCCTCTCCCGTCTTCTCCCGTCCTTTCCTCTGTCCTCTCCTGTCCTCTCCCTTCCTCTCCCGTCCTCTCCCGTCTTCTCCCGTCCTCTCCCGTCTTCTCCTGTCCTCTCCCGTCTTCTACTGTCCTCTCCCGTCTTCTCTCGTCCTTTCCCGTCTTCTACTGTCCTCTCCCGTCTTCTCTCGTCCTTTCCCGTCCTCTCCCGTTTTCTCCCGTTCTCTCACATCCTCTCCCGTTCTTTCCTGTCCTCTCCAGTCCTCTCTGGTTCTCTCCCATCCTCTCCCATCCTCTCCTCTGTCCTCTCCTGTTCCCTCCCGTTTTCTCCCGTTCTCTCCCGTTCTTTCCTGTCCTCTCCGGTTCTCTCCCGTTTTCTCCCGTTCTCTCACATCCTCTCCCGTTCTTTCCTGTCCTCTCCAGTCCTCTCTGGTTCTCTCCCAACCTCTCCCGTCCTCTCCTCTGTCTTCTCCTGTCCTCTCCCGTCCTCTCCCGTCCTCTCCTGTCCTCTCCTGTCCTCTCCTATCCTCTCCTGTCCTATCCTATCCTCTACTGTTTTCTCCCGTTCTCTCCCGTTTTCTGACATCCTCTCCCATTCTTTCCTGTCCTCTCCAGTCCTCTCTGGTTCTCTCCCATCCTCTCCCGTCCTCTCCTCTGTCCTCTCCTGTCCTCTCCCATCTTCTCCCGTCCTCTCCTGTCCTCTCCTGTCCTCTCCTGTCCTCTCCCGTTCTCTCCCGTTCTCTCACATCCTCTCCCGTTCTTTCCTGTCCTCTCCAGTCCTCTCTGGTTCTCTCCCATCCTCTCCCGTCCTCTCCTCTGTCCTCTCCTGTCCTCTCCTGTCCTCTCCTATCCTCTCCTGTTTTCTCCCGTTCTCTCCGTTTTCTGACATCCTCTCCCGTTCTTTCCTGTCCTCTCCAGTCCTCTCTGGTTCTCTCCCATCCTCTCCCGTCCTCTCCTCTATCCTCTCCTGTCCTCTCCCGTCTTCTCCCGTCCTCTCCTGTCCTCTCCTGTCCTCTCCTGTCCCCTCCCGTTTTCTCCTGTCCTCTCCCGTCCTCTCCTGTCCTCTCTGGTTCTCTCCCATCCTCTCCCGTCCTCTCCTCTGTCCTCTCCTCTGTCCTCTCCTGTCCCCTCCCGTTTTCTCCCGTTCTCTCCCGTCCTCTCCTGTCCTCTCCTGTCCTCTCCTGTCCCCTCCCGTTTTCTCCCATCCTCTCCCGTCCTCTCCAGTCCTCTCTGGTTCTCTCCCATCCTCTCCCGTCCTCTCCTCTGTCCTCTCCTGTCCTCTCCTGTCCTCTCCTATCCTCTCCTGTTTTCTCCCGGTCTCTCCCGTTTTCTGACATCCTCTCCCGTTCTTTCCTGTCCTCTCCAGTCCTCTCTGGTTCTCTCCCATCCTCTCCCGTCCTCTCCTCTGTCCTCTCCTGTCCTCTCCCGTCTTCTCCCGTCCTCTCCTGTCCTCTCCTTTCCTCTCCTGTCCCCTCCCGTTTTCTCCCGTTCTCTCCCGTTCTTTCCTGTCCTCTCCGGTTCTCTCCCATCCTCTCCTGTCCTCTCCTCCGTCCTGTCTTGTCCTGGCAGTGTAGCATTGCAGCGTGATGTATGCGTTTGCTCACAGTGTAACGGACCCTCAGCTGTTTTGTCTCCCCGGACGTCGGCTGTTTTCCGCTGACAGCGGTGGAGATGTGGTCAGCAGTGATGCTCTGTGGTTGGATGAGCGCACTACTCCTCTGTATAATGACCACGATGTGACTCTGGGGTCTGTGCATACTATGAGGGTCCAGCACCGCAGCCCCGGACCCTCCCGCTCTGGACGGCTCCTTCTATCATTAGAAACCCCCATTTATGGTTTAATCTTTGTCCGCGTCCGGGAGACAATGGTGGCATTGAGAGGGCAGCGGGTGGGACAATAGGAATCTGTGGCTCCTCGTGAATCGCTCCAGTTTGGGGGGCTTGTTGCTGGGGTAATAAAAGGATGAACATAACGCCCGACTGTTCAGACCAAACGTCCAAGACAGTGGGGAAAATGTGCACCTAATCCGGCCTCAGACGCACAATGGGCCTTTGGAGGATGCGTTTCCGAAAAGGCCACGGCTTCTGGCGGCGAAGCCAAATATAACCGGGCCAGCTGTTGCCTGGGTTTTGTGTCCAGAGAATGTCATTGTGAGGAAGACGACTATGACTTCACTGATCGCGGCTCATAATGGACAATGGAGCGGTTATGGCGGCCGAGAGCGAAGCTGCGGCTCATCCTGTCTATAGAGAGACATCGGAAAGACGGGATATCCTCATCAACATCAACTGATACATTGTAACGTAGCAGCACATCAACCGATACAATGTAACGGAGCAACACATCAACCGATACAATGTAACAGAGCAACACATCAACTGATACAATGTAACGGAGCAACACATCAACTGATACAATGTAATGGAGCAACACAACAACCGATACAATGTAACAGAGCAGCACAACAACCGATACAATGTAACAGAGCAACACATCAACCGATACAATGTAACGGAGCAACACATCAACCGATACAATGTAACAGAGCAACACACCAACTGATACAATGTAACAGAGCAACACATCAACCGATACAATGTAACAGAGCAACACATCAACCGATACAATGTAACGGAGCAACACAACAACCGATACAATGTAACAGAGCAGCACAACAACCGATACAATGTAACAGAGCAACACATCAACCGATACAATGTAACGGAGCAACACATCAACCGATACAATGTAACAGAGCAACACACCAACTGATACAATGTAACAGAGCAACACATCAACCGATACAATGTAACAGAGCAACACATCAACCGATACAATGTAACGGAGCAACACAACAACCGATACAATGTAACAGAGCAACACACCAACTGATACAATGTAACAGCAACACATCAACCGATACAATGTAACAGAGCAACACATCAACCGATACAATGTAACGGAGCAACACATCAACTGATACAATGTAACGGAACAGCACATCAACTGATACAATGTAACAGAGCAACACATCAACCGATACAATGTAACAGAGCAACACATCAACCGATACAATGTAACGGAGCAACACATCAACCGATACAATGTAACAGAGCAACACACCAACTGATACAATGTAACAGCAACACATCAACCGATACAATGTAACAGAGCAACACATCAACCGATACAATGTAACGGAGCAACACATCAACTGATACAATGTAACGGAACAGCACATCAACTGATACAATGTAACAGCAACACATCAACTGATACAATGTAACAGCAACACATCAACCGATACAATGTAACAGCAACACATCAACTGATACAATGTAACAGCAACACATCAACCGATACAATGTAACGGACCAACACATCAACCGATATATTGTAACAGAGCAACACATCAACCGATACAATGTAACAGCAACACATCAACCGATACAATGTAACAGCAACACATCAACCGATACAATGTAACGGACCAACACATCAACCGATACAATGTAACAGAGCAACACATCAACTGATACATTGTAACGGAACAGCACATCAACCGATACAATGTAACGGAGCAACACATCAACCGATACAATGTAACAGAGCAACACATCAACCGATACAATGTAACAGAGCAACACATAAACCGATACAATGTAACAGAGCAACACATCAACCGATACAATGTAACGAAGCAACACATCAACTGATACAATGTAACAGAGCGACACATCAACCGATACATTGTAACGTAGCAACACATCAACTGATACAATGTAACGGAACAGCACATCAACCGATACAATGTAACGGAGCAACACATCAACCGATACAATGTAACGGAGCAACACATCAACCGATACAATGTAACGGAGCAACACATCAACTGATACAATGTAACGGAACAGCACATCAACCGATACAATGTAACAGAGCAACACATCAACTGATACAATGTAACAGAGCAACGCATCAACTGATACAATGTAACAGAGCAACACACCAACTGATACAATGTAACAGAGCAACACACCAACTGATACATTGTAACGGAACAGCACATCAACTGATACAATGTAACAGAGCAACACACCAACTGATACAATGTAACAGAGCAACACATCAACTGATACATTGTAACGGAACAGCACATCAACTGATACA
Organism: Anomaloglossus baeobatrachus; assembly: GCF_048569485.1. NCBI lineage: Eukaryota > Metazoa > Chordata > Amphibia > Anura > Aromobatidae > Anomaloglossus > Anomaloglossus baeobatrachus. The sequence goes on along the minus strand of NC_134356.1, from coordinate 5,819,906 downwards.
ATGTAACAGAGCAACGCATCAACCGATACAATGTAACAGAGCAACACACCAACTGATACAATGTAACAGAGCAACACACCAACTGATACATTGTAACGGAACAGCACATCAACTGATACAATGTAACAGAGCAACACACCAACTGATACAATGTAACAGAGCAACACATCAACTGATACATTGTAACGGAACAGCACATCAACTGATACAATGTAACAGAGCAACGCATCAACCGATACAATGTAACAGAGCAACACATCAACTGATACATTGTAACGGAACAGCACATCAACCGATACAATGTAACAGAGCAACACACCAACTGATACATTGTAACGGAACAGCACATCAACTGATACAATGTAACAGAGCAACACATCAACTGATACAATGTAACGGAGCAACACATCAACTGATACAATGTAACAGAGCAACGCATCAACTGATACAATGTAACAGAGCAACACACCAACTGATACAATGTAACAGAGCAACACACCAACTGATACATTGTAACGGAACAGCACATCAACTGATACAATGTAACAGAGCAACACACCAACTGATACAATGTAACAGAGCAACACATCAACTGATACATTGTAACGGAACAGCACATCAACTGATACAATGTAACAGAGCAACGCATCAACCGATACAATGTAACAGAGCAACACACCAACTGATACAATGTAACAGAGCAACACACCAACTGATACATTGTAACGGAACAGCACATCAACTGATACAATGTAACAGAGCAACACACCAACTGATACAATGTAACAGAGCAACACATCAACTGATACATTGTAACGGAACAGCACATCAACTGATACAATGTAACAGAGCAACGCATCAACCGATACAATGTAACAGAGCAACACATCAACTGATACATTGTAACGGAACAGCACATCAACCGATACAATGTAACAGAGCAACACACCAACTGATACATTGTAACGGAACAGCACATCAACTGATACAATGTAACAGAGCAACACATCAACCGATACATTTTAACAGAGCAGCACATCAACTGATACAATGTAACGGAGCAACACATCAACTGATACAATGTAACAGAGCAACACATCAACCGATACAATGTAACAGAGCAACACATCAACCGATACACTGTAACGGAGCAGCACATCAACTGATACAATGTAACGGAACAACACATCAACCGATAGAATGTAACGGAGCAGCACATCAACTGATACAATGAAACGGAGCAGCACATCAACTGATACATTGTAACAGAGCAGCACATCAACTGATACAATGAAACGGAGCAGCACATCAACTGATACAATGTAACGGAACAACACATCAACCGATACAATGTAACAGAGCAACACATCAACCGATACAATATAACGGAGCAGCACATCAACTGATACAATGAAACGGAGCAGCACATCAACTGATACATTGTAACGGAGCAGCACATCAACTGATACAATGTAACGGAACAGCACATCAACTGATACAATGTAACGGAACAGCACATCAACTGATACAATGTAACGGAGCAGCACATCAACCGATACAATGTAACAGAGCAACACATCAAGCGATACAATGTAACAGAGCAACACATCAACCGATACAATGTAACGGAGCAGCACATCAACTGATACAATGTAACGGAGCAACACATCAACTGATACAATGTAACGGAGCAACACATCAACCGATACATTGTAGCGGAGCAACACATCAACTGATACAATGTAACGGAGCAACACATCAACCGATACAATGTAACAGAGCAACACATCAACCGATACAATGTAACAGAGCAACACATCAACCGATAGAATGTAACGGAGCAACACATCAACTGATACAATGTAACGGAGCAACACATCAACCAATACATTTTAACAGAGCAGCACATCAACTGATACAATGTAACGGAGCAACACATCAACTGATACAATGTAACAGAGCAACACATCAACCGATACAATGTAACAGAGCAACACATCAACCGATACACTGTAACGGAACAACACATCAACCGATAGAATGTAACAGAGCAACACATCAACTGATACAATGTAACGGAACAACACATCAACCGATAGAATGTAACGGAGCAGCACATCAACTGATACATTGTAACAGAGCAGCACATCAACTGATACAATGAAACGGAGCAGCACATCAACTGATACAATGTAACGGAACAACACATCAACCGATACAATGTAACAGAGCAACACATCAACCGATACAATGTAACGGAGCAGCACATCAACTGATACAATGAAACGGAGCAGCACATCAACTGATACATTGTAACGGAGCAGCACATCAACTGATACAATGTAACGGAACAGCACATCAACTGATACAATGTAACGGAGCAGCACATCAACTGATACAATGTAACGGAGCAGCACATCAACTGATACATTGTAACAGAGCAGCACATCAACTGATACATTGTAACGGAACAGTACATCAACCGATACAATGTAACGGAGCAACACATCAACCGATACAATGTAACGGAGCAACACATCAACCGATACAATGTAACAGAGCAACACATCAAGCGATACAATGTAACAGAGCAACACATCAACCGATACAATGTAACGGAGCAGCACATCAACTGATACAATGTAACGGAGCAACACATCAACTGATACAATGTAACGGAGCAACACATCAACCGATACATTGTAGCGGAGCAACACATCAACTGATACAATGTAACGGAGCAACACATCAACCGATACAATGTAACAGAGCAACACATCAACTGATACAATGTAACAGAGCAACACATCAACCGATACAATGTAACAGAGCAACACATCAACTGATACAATGTAACGGAGCAACGCATCAACTGATACAATGTAATGATGCAGCACATCAATTTAGACAATGTAACAGAGCAACACATCAACTGATACAATGTAACAGAGCAACACATCAATTGAGACAATGTAACAGAGCAACACATCAACAAATACAATGTAACGGAGCAACACATCAACTGATACAATGTAATGAAGCAACACATCAACTGATACATTGTAACGGAACAGCACATCAACAGATACAATGTAACAGAGCAACACATCAACTGATACAATGTAACAGAGCGACACATCAACTGATACAATGTAACAGCGACACATCAACTGATACAATGTAACAGAGCGACACATCAACTGATACAATGTAACAGAGCAACACATCAACTGATACAATGTAACAGAGCAACACATCAACTGATACATTGTAACAGAGCAACACACCAACTGATACAATGTAACAGAGCAACACACCAACTGATACAATGTAACAGAGCAACACATCAACTGATACATTGTAACAGAGCAACACACCAACTGATACAATGTAACAGAGCAACACACCAACTGATACAATGTAACAGAGCAACACACCAACTGATACAATGTAACAGAGCAACACACCAACTGATACAATGTAACAGAGCAACACACCAACTGATACAATGTAACAGAGCAACACATCAACTGATACAATGTAACGGCGCAACACAGCAACCGATATAATGTAACAGAGCGACACCTCAACTGATACAATGTAACAGAGCAACACATCAACCGATACAATGTAACAGAGCAACACACCAACTGATACAATGTAACAGAGCAACACACCAACTGATACAATGTAACAAAGCAACACATCAACTGATACAATGTAACAGCGCAACACATCAACTGATACAATGTAACGGAGCAACACACCAACTGATACAATGTAACAGAACAGGACATCAACTGATACAATGTAACAGAGCAACACATCAACTGATACAATGTAACGGAGCAACACACCAACTGATACAATGTAACAGAGCGACACATCAACTGATACAATGTAACAGAGCAACACATCAACTGATACAATGTAACAGAGCGACACATCAACTGATACAATGTAACAGAGCAACACATCAACTGATACAATGTAACAGAGCAACACATCAACTGATACATTGTAACAGAGCAACATACCAACTGATACAATGTAACAGAGCAACACACCAACTGATACAATGTAACAGAGCAACACACCAACTGATACAATGTAACAGAGCAACACATCAACTGATACATTGTAACAGAGCAACATACCAACTGATACAATGTAACAGAGCAACACACCAACTGATACAATGTAACAGAGCAACACACCAACTGATACAATGTAACAGAGCAACACACCAACTGATACAATGTAACAGAGCAACACATCAACTGATACAATGTAACGGCGCAACACATCAACCGATACAATGTAACAGAGCAACACATCAACTGATACAATGTAACGGAGCAGCACATCAACTGATACATTGTAACAGAGCAACACACCAACTGATACAATGTAACAGAGCAACACACCAACTGATACAATGTAACAAAGCAACACATCAACTGATACAATGTAACGGAGCAACACATCAACTGATACAATGTAACAGAGCAACACATCAACTGATACAATGTAACGGAGCAACACACCAACTGATACAATGTAACAGAACAGCACATCAACTGATACAATGTAACGGAGCAACACACCAACTGATACAATGTAACATAGCAACACACCAACTGATACAATGTAACGGAGCAACACACCAACTGATACAATGTAACATAGCAACACACCAACTGATACAATGTAACGGAGCAACACATCAACTGATACAATGTAACGGAGCAGCACATCAACTGAAACAATGTAACGGAGCAACACACCAACTGATACAATGTAACAGAACAGCACATCAACTGATACAATGTAACAGAGCAACACACCAACTGATACAATGTAACGGAGCAACACACCAACTGATACAATGTAACGGAGCAACACACCAACTGATACAATGTAACAGAGCAACCCATCAACTGATACAATGTAACGGAACAGCAAATCAACTGATACAATGTAACGGAGCAACAGATCAACTGATACAATGTAACGGAGCAACACATCAACTGATACAATGTAACAGAACAGCACATCAACTGATACAATGTAACAGAGCAACACATCAACTGATACAATGTAACGGAGCAACACATCAACTGATACATTGTAACAGAGCAACACACCAACTGATACAATGTAATAGATCAACAGGAAAAATACAACAGAACTTTATCTTCAGCAATATTGATTGTGTATTACATCCTCTGGTACAATGTAGAGAATATCAATAATCCACTGATACAATGTAGGGAATATCAATAATCCTGTGATACAATGTAGGGAATATCAATAATCCTCTGATACAATGTAGGGAATATCAATAATCCTGTGATACAATGTAGGGAATATCAATAATCCTCTGATACAATGTAGGGAATATCAATAATCCTCTGATACAATGTAGGGAATATCAATAATCCACTGATACAATGTAGGGAATATCAATAATCCTGTGATACAATGTAGGGAATATCAATAATCCACTGATACAATGTAAGGATAATCAATAATCCTCTGATACAATGTAGGGAATATCAATAATCCTCTGATACAATGTAGGAAATATCAATAATCCTCTGATACAATGTAGGGAATATCAATAATCCTCTGATACAATGTAGGGAATAACAATAATCCTCTGATACAATGTAGGGAATATCAATAATCCTCTGATACAATGTAGGGAATATCAATAATCCTGTGATACAATGTAGGGAATATCAATAATCCTCTGATACAATGTAGGGAATATCAATAATCCTGTGATACAATGTATGGAAATATCAATAATCCTCTGATACAATGTAGAGAATATCAATAATCCTCTGATACAACGTAGGGAAATATCAATAATCCTCTGATACAATGTATGGAAATAACAATAATCCTCTGATACAATGTAGGGAATATCAATAATCCTCTGATACAATGTAGGGAATATCAATAATCCTGTGATACAATGTATGGAAATATCAATAATCCTCTGATACAATGTAGAGAATATCAATAATCCTCTGATACAATGTAGGGAATATCAATAATCTTCTGATACAATGTAGAGAATATCAATAATCCTCTGATACAATGTAGGGAATATCAATAATCCTCTGATACAATGTAGGGAATATCAATAATCCTCTGATACAATGTAGAGAATATCAATAATCCTCTGATACAATGTATGGAAATATCAATAATCCTCTGATACAATGTAGAGAATATCAATAATCCTCTGATACAATGTAGGGAATATCAATAATCCTCTGATACAATGTAGGGAATATCAATAATCCTCTGATACAATGTAGGGAATATCAATAATCCTCTGATACAATATAGAGAATATCAATAATCCTGTGATACAATGTAGAGAATATCAATAATCCTGTGATACAATGTATGGAAATATCAATAATCCTCTGATACAATGTAGAGAATATCAATAATCCTCTGATACAATGTAGGGAATATCAATAATCCTCTTATACAATGTAGGGAATATCAATAATCCTCTGATACAATGTAGGGAATATCAATAATCCTCTGATACAATGTAGAGAATATCAATAATCTCTTGATACAATGTAGGGAATATCAATAATCCTCTTATACAATGTAGGGAACATCAATAATCCTCTGATACAATGTAGGGAATATCAATAATCCTCTTATACAATGTAGGGAATATCAATAATCCTCTGATACAATGTAGAGAATATCAATAATCCTCTGATACAATGTAGGGAATATCAATAATCCTTTTATACAATGTAGGGAATATCAATAATCCTCTGATACAATGTAGGGAATATCAATAATCCTCTTATACAATGTAGGGAATATCAATAATCCTCTGATACAATGTAGGGAATATCAATAATCCTCTGGTACAATGTAGGGAATATCAATAATCCTCTTATACAATGTAGGGAATATCAATAATCCTCTGATACAATGTAGGGAATATTAATAATCCTCTGATACAATGTAGGGAATATCAATAATCCTCTGATACAATGTAGGGAATATCAATAATCCTGTGATACAATGTAGGGAATATCAATAATCCTGTGATACAATGTAGGGAATATCAATAATCCTCTGATACAATGTAGGGAATATCAATAATCCTCTGATACAATGTAGGGAATATCAATAATCCTCTGATACAATGTAGGGAATATCAATAATCCTCTGATACAATGTAGGGAATATCAATAATCCTGTGATACAATGTAGGGAATATCAATAATCCTGTGATACAATGTAGGGAATATCAATAATCCTCTGATACAATGTAGGGAATATCAATAATCCTCTGATACAATGTAGGGAATATCAATAATCCTCTGATACAATGTAGGGAATATCAATAATCCTGTGATACAATGTAGGGAATATCAATAATCCTCTGATACAATGTAGGGAATATCAATAATCCTCTGATACAATGTAGGGAATATCAATAATCCTCTGATACAATGTAGGGAATATCAATAATCCTGTGATACAATGTAGGGAATATCAATAATCCTGTGATACAATGTAGGGAATATCAATAATCCTGTGATACAATGTAGCAGGGCATCCTCGGAGCGGCAGCTCTGGAGCACAAGCTTCTGCTCTATCAGTGGGTTCTTTGCTCCTGGGTTGTAATTAATGGGCCTGAGGACATAATTACAAGCCTCCGAGGACACAATGTCGTCTCCCGCGCGGCGGCGCCATCTAAGAGCTCCCATTGGTTAATTCATCATTTTGCTAGAATTCCGCAATATCATAATTGTCGCATTAAGACGCAACTTTCCTCGCTTCCTCTTGGTAAACAAACAGGCGTTGCCATGGCGACGGCTCGACAACTATAAATAGCCATCCTTCAATATTCCGATAAATGTCTGGACGGATATGAGACGGCGATCAGCTCGTCCCACTCACAACCAAAAAGTGGCCATTCCGCTCTAGGGGAGGAGGCTGGGGGTCCAGGAGGCTGGGGGAGGAGGCCGGGGGTCCAGAAAGCTGGGGGTGGGGGGATGCGGGGGTCCAGGAGGCTGGGGGTGGGGGGAGGCGGGGGTCCAGGAGGCTGGGGGTGGGGGGAGGCGGGGGTCCAGGAGGCTGGGGGAGGGGAGGCCGGGGGTCCAGGAGGCTGGGAGAGGGGGGAGGTGGGGGTCCAGGAGGCTGGGAGAGGGGAGGCCGGGGGTCCAGGAGGCTGGGGGAGGGGAGGCCGGGGGTCCAGGGTGGTGGGGGGAGGCCGGGGGTCAAGGAGGCTGGGGAAGAGGAGGCCAGGGCTCCAGGGGGCTGGAAGAGGAGGCCGGGGGTCCAGGAGGTTGGGGGAGGAGACCGGGGGTCCAGGAGGCTGGGGGAGGAGGCCAGGGGTACAGGAGGCTGGGGAAGAGGAGGCTGGGGGAGAGGAGACCGGGGATCCAGGAGGCTGGGGTGGGGGAGTGGGTCCAGGAGACTGGGGGAAGAGGCCAGGGGTCCAGGGGGCTGGGGGAGGGGAGGCTGGGGGTCCAGGAGGCTGGGGGAGGGGAGGCTGGAGATCCAGGAGGCTGGGGGAGAGGAGGCCGGGGGTCCAGGAGGCTGGGGGAGAGGAGGCTGGGGGTCCAGGAAGATTATTGATTTCATGCATGGAGGAGGGGAATATTCGCTTTCTCCTCAGTCCTGATACATCCAGAGATCAGCGGCAATGTTCCGGCGCTGCTCATCACGTCCGCCGCTCGCTGCGCAGGGGGCGCCGGGGCCATTGTTCAGACACAAATTTGGAGATGGCGCAATTATTTTGTTCTAAAAGTTAAAAGAGGCGATAGAGGAACATCTGGGAATCACAGAGGAGGCGGCCGAGGAGCAGCCGCCCCCTGAGGCACTGGCTCGGGGTCAGAGGTCGCCACATTTGGAAGCACTTACAGAGGTTAGGAAATTACACAAATTCAATGTGGACGATCAGAAAAAGTCTGTCCAGACGGAAGCGGAACGTTCTAGAAAGGGTCACTGCATGGGTGGCCCCTAAATCTGACCCCCCACTAATGTAGACAGCTCAGGGACCCGGATCCCCCGCTATCAAATAGTAACGTACAGGGGAGAAATACAGTGAGAGGAAAGGGTTAATGCTGAGATGGGGGGGGTCCTCCATAGGGAGAGACCCCCTGCTCATGAGGATTGGGGGGTCCGAATATTGACTATTCATCAGCTTTATAGTTACAGACCACAGGCTAATCATGGGTGGTCCTAAACATGAGACCCCGCCCCTGAGCCCAGCATGGACCAATAGGGAACAAGAATGCATTTAAAGGGACAGTTCATTATTAGAAATCAAGATCTGAGATTTTTATGTTTCAATTTCTCATCATTCTCAGGATCTCAGCGCAGAATCCCCCCAAAAGTAAGGTATATACTATATACTGTGTATAATATCGTATTAGAGAGTAATGATCCGAGGAGACTGGGACAATTAGATCCAGACGTGATGTCATTATAGAACGCTGATCTGCTGGGCTGTGATGGCTGATAACAGGGAGTAATAGACTGTACTCACCTGTTCTACAGTCTCCTCCCCCAGTAATGGCTGATAAGAGGGAGTAATAGATTGTACTCACCTGTCCTACAGTCTGCTCTCCCAGTAATGGCTGATAACAGGGAATAATAGATTGTACTCACCTGTCCTACAGTCTCCTTCCCCAGTAATGGCTGATAACAGGGAATAATAGATTGTACTCACCTGTCCTACAGTCTCCTCCCCCAGTAATGGCTGATAACAGGGAGTAATAGATTGTACTCACCTGTCATACAGTCTGCTCTCCCAGTAATGGCTGATAACAGGGAGTAATAGATTGTACTCACCTGTCATACAGTCTGCTCTCCCAGTAATGGCTGATAACAGGGAGTAATAGATTGTAGTCACTGGTCCTACAGGCTCCTCCTCAGTAATGGCTGATAACAGGGAGTAATAGACTGTACTCACCTGTCCTACAGTCTCCTTCCCCAGTAATGGCTGGCTGATAACAGAGAGTAATAGATTGTACTCACCTGTCTTACAGTCTCCTCCCCCTGTAATGGCTGATAACAGGGACTAATAGAGTGTAGTCACCTGTCCTACAGTCTCCTCCACCAATATTGGCTGATAACAGGGAGTAATAGATTGTAGTCACCTGTCCTACAGTCTCATCCCCTAGTAATGGCTGATAACAGGGAGTAATAGATTGTACTCACCTGTCCTACAGTCTCCTCCCCCAGTAATGGCTGATAACAGGGAGTAATAGATTGTAGTCACCTGTCCTACAGTCTCATCCCCTAGTAATGGCTGATAACAGGGAGTAATAGATTGTACTCACCTGTCCTACAGTCTCCTCCCCCAGTAATGGCTGATAACAGGGAGTAATAGATTGTACTCACCTGTCCTACTGTCTCCTCCCCCAGTAATGGCTGATAACAGGGAGTAATAGATTGTAATCACCTGTCCTACAGTCTCCTCCCCCAGTAATGGCTGATAACAGAGAGTAATAGATTGTAATCACCTGTCCTACAGTCTCCTCCCCCAGTAATGGCTGATAACAGAGAGTAATAGATTGTAATCACCTGTCCTACAGTCTCCTCCCCCAATAATTATTATTTTTTATTATTATTATTATTATTATTATTATTATTTATTTATAGAGCAGCATTAATTCCATGGTGCTGTACATGAGAAGGGGGTTACATACAAAATACATATATAAGTTACAGTAGACAGACTAGTACAGAGGGAAGAGGGCCCTGCCCTTGCGGGCTTACATTCTATAGGATTATGGGGAGGAGACAGTAGGTGGGGTGTAGGTGGGGCGGCAGCTCCGCACGGTGGTGGGGCGGCAGCTCCGCACGGTGGTGGGGCGGCAGCTCCGCACGGTGGTGGGGCGGCAGCTCCGCACGGTGGTGGGGCGGCAGCTCCGCACGGTGGTGGGGCGGCAGCTCCGCACGGTGGTGGGGCGGCAGCTCCGCACGGTGGTGAAGCAGTGAGGTCATTGAAGGTTATAGGCATTTCTGAACAGATGAGTTTTCAGGTTCCGTTTGAAGCTTGCGAGTGTAGTAGATAATCTGACGTGTTGAGGCAGTGAGTTCCAGAAGACTGGGGATGTTCGGGAGAAGTCTTGGAGACGGTTGCATGAGGAGCGAATGAGAGAGGAGGATAGAAGGAGATCTTGGGAGGACCGGAGATTACGTTTTGGAGTGTAGCGAGAGATTAGTTCAGAGATATATGGAGGAGACAATTTGTGGATGGCTTTGTAAGTCAGTATTAGTAGTTTGAATTGGATACGGTGGAAGATTGGGAGCCAGTGAAGGGACATGCAGAGAGGAGAAGCGGGGTGGTAGTGACTGATAACGACTGATAATGACTGATAACAGGGAGTAATAGATTGTGGTCACCTGACCTACAGTCTCCTCCCCCAATAATGACTGATATCAGGGAGTAATAGATTGTACTCACCTATCCTACAGTCTCCTCCCCCAATAACGACTGATAACAGGGAGTAATAGATTGTGGTCACCTGTCCTAAATGTTACTTTTATTATTAGCTGTTTTGTTTTCTGTTCATCATACTGTGTGGGGGATTGTGTAGGGGCCATTATACTGTGTGGGGGGCTAGGTGGGGGCCATCATACTGTGTGGGGGGTTGTGTGGGGGCCATTATACTGTGTGGTGGGCTAGGTGGGGGCCATCATACTGTGTGGGGGATTGTATAGGGGCCATTATACTGTGTGGGGGGCTAGGTGGGGGCCATCATACTGTGTGGGGGGTTGTGTGGGGGCCATTATACTGTGTGGGGGGCTAGGTGGGGGCCATCATACTGTGTGGGGGGTTGTGTGGGGCCCATTATACTGTGTGGGGGGCTAGGTGGGGGCCATCATACTGTGTGGGGGGTTGTGTGGGGGCCATCATACTGTGTGGGGGGCTAGGTGGGGGCCATCATACTGTGTGGGGGGTTGTGTGGGGGCCATTATACTGTGTGGGGGGCTAGGTGGGGGCCATCATACTGTGTGGGGGGTTGTGTGGGGGCCATCCTACTGTGTGGGGGGTTGTGTGGGGGCCATCATACTGTGTGGGGGGTTGTGTGGGGGCCATTATACTGTGTGGGGGGCAAGGTGGGGGCCATCATACTGTGTGGGGGGGGCTAGGTGGGGGCCATCATACTGTGTGGGGGGTTGTGTGGGGGCCATCATACTGTGCGGGGGGTTGTGTGGGGGCCATTATACTGTGTGGGGGGCAAGGTGGGGGCCATCATACTGTGTGGGGGGCAAGGTGGGGGCCATCATACTGTGTGGGGGGTTGTGTGGGGGCCATCATACTCTGTGGGGGGCTAGGTGGGGGCCCTCATACTGTGTGGGGGGCTATGTGGGGGCCATCATACTGTGTAAGGGGCTATGTATGGGCCATTATACTGTGTAGGGGGCTATGTATGGGGCATTATACTGTGTGGGGGGGCTATGTATGGGCCATCATACTGTGTGGGCAGCTATGTGGGGGCCATCATACTGTGAAAGGGGGCTATGTATGGGCCACTATACTGTGTAGGGGGCTATGTATGGGGCATTATACTGTGTGGGGGGGCTATGTGGGGGCCATCATACTGTGAAAGGGGGCTATGTATGGGCCATTATACTGTGTAGGGGGCTATGTATGGGGCAGTATACTGTGTGAGCGGCTATGTGGGGGCCATCATACTGTGAAAGGGGGCTATGTATGGGCCATTATACTATGTAGGGGGCTATGTATGGGGCAATATTCTGTGTAGGGGGCTATGTATGAGGCAGTATACTGTGTGAGCGGCTATGTGGGGGCCATCATACTGTGAAAGGGGGCTATGTATGGGCCATTATACTATGTAGGGGGCTATGTATGGGGCATTATACTGTGTGGGGGGCTATGTGGGGGCCATCATACTGTGAAAGGGGGCTATGTATGGGCCATTATACTATGTAGGGGGCTATGTATGGGCCATTATACTGTGTGGGGGGGCTATGTGGGGGCCATCATACTGTGTAGGGGTCTATGTATGGGCCATCATACTGTGTGGGGCGTTGTGTGGGGGTCATCATACTGTGTGGGGGGCTAAGTGGGGGCCATCATACTGTGTGGGGGGGGTGTGGGGACCATCATACTGTGTGGGGGATTGTGTAGGGGCCATCATACTGTGTGGGGTGCTAGGTGGGGGCCATCATACTGTGTGGGGGGCTATGTGGGGGCCATCATACTGTGTGGGGGGTTGTGTGGGGGCCATTATACTGTGTGGGGGGCTAGGTGGGGGCCATCATACTGTGTGGGGGGTTGTGTGCGGGCCATCATACTGTGTGGGGGGCTAGGTGGGGGCCATCATACTGTGTGGGGGGTTGTGTGGGGACCATCATACTGTGTGCGGGGTTGTGTGGGGGCCATAATACTGTGTGTGGGGCTAGGTGGGGGCCATCATACTGTGTGGGAGGGTTGTGTAGGGGCCATCATACTCTGTGGGGGGCTCGGTGGGGGCCATCATACTGTGTAAGGGGCTATGTATGGGCCATTATACTGTGTAGGGGGCTATGTATGGGGCATTATACTGTGTGGGGGGGCTATGTGGGGGCCATCATACTGTGAAAGGGGGTTATGTATGGGCCATTATACTATGCAGGGGGCTATGTATGGGGCATTATACTAGGGGCATTATGTATGGGCCATTATACTGCGTAGGGGGCTATGTATGGGCCATTATACTGTGTGGGGGGGCTATGTGGGGGCCATCATACTGTGTAGGTGTCTATGTATGGGCCATCATACTGTGTGGGGCGTTGTGTGGGGGTCATCATACTGTGTGGGGGGCTAAGTGGGGGCCATCATACTGTGTAGGGGGCTATGTATGGGGCATTATACTGTGAAAGGGGGCTATGTATGGGCCATTATACTGCGTAGGGGGCTATGTATGGGCCATTATACTGTGTAGGGGGCTATGTATGGGGCATTATCTGTGAAAGGGGGCTATGTATGGGCCATTATACTGTGTAGGGGTCTATGTATGGGCCATCATACTGTGTGGGGCGTTGTGTGGGGGTCATCATACTGTGTGGGGGGCTTAAGTGGGGGCCATCATACTGTGTAGGGGGCTATGTATGGGCCATCATACTGTGAAAGGGGGCTATGTATGGGCCATTATACTGCGTAGGGGGCTATGTATGGGCCATTATACTGTGTGGGGTGGCTATGTGGGGGCCATCATACTGTGTGGGGCGTTGTGTGGGAGTCATCATACTGTGTGGGGGGCTAAGTGGGGGCCATCATACTGTGTGGGGGGTTGTGTGGGGCCCAATATACTGTGTGGGGGCCATTATACAGTGTGGGGGCTATGTGGGGGCCATCATACTGTGTAGGGGCTATGTATGTGCCATTATACTGTGTGGGGGGCTATGTGGGGGTCATCATACTGTGTAGGGGGCTATGTGTGGGCCATCATACTGTGTGGGGGGCATCATACTGTGTGGGGTACTATGTGGGGGCCATTATACTGTGTAGGGGGCTATGTATGTGCCATTATACTGTGTGGGGGACTATGTGGGGGCCATCATACTGTGTAGGGGGCTATGTGGGGGCCATCATACTGTGTAGGGGGCTATGTATGTGCCATTATACTGTGTAGGGGGCTATGTGTGGGCCATCATACTGTGTGGGGGGCATCATACTGTGTAGGGGGCTATGTGGGGGCCATCATACTGTGTAGGGGGCTATGTGGGGGCCATCATACTGTGTAGGGGGCTATGTGGGGGCCATCATACTGTGTAGGGGGCTATGTGGGGGCCATCATACTGTGTAGGGGGATATGTGTGGGCCATCATACTCTGTGGGGGGCATCATACTGTGTAGGGGGCTATGTGTGGGCCATCATACTGTGTGGGGTACTATGTGGGGGCCATTATACTGTGTAGGGGGCTATGTGGGCGCCATCATACTGTGTAGGGGGCTATGTGTGGGCCATCATACTGTGTAGAGGGCTATGTGGGGGCCATCATACTGTGTAGAGGGCTATGTGGGGGCCATCATACTGTGTGGGGGGTTGTGTGGGGGCCATCATACTGTGTAGGGGGCTATGTGTGGGCCATCATACTGTGTAGGGGGCTATGTGGGGGCCATCATACTGTGTGGGGGGTTGTGTGGGGGCCATTATACTGTGTGGGGGGTTGTGTTGACGTCAGTGTGGGGGATCGGAGCACCACATGTAAGTGTTTCCTCTCAATTTGGAGGTGGAATAGGACATAATTATAATATCAGAAATCGCAGATGAAACTAATGATCGTGACGTCAGGGGTTAACTATGGACGATTTATAGAGAGAAGCAAATGCAGATAAGGACAAGGCGAGGAAACAACCTCCCAGTGACGGATCCCTCCAGATCCGAGGGGCTGGTGCCTGGAGAAAGACACAATGTATCAAATCCAATTATTATTAACTCCCATGTTACATCCATGTTATATCCATGTTATATCCATGTTACATCCATGTTATATCCATGTTACATCCATGTTATATCCATGTTACATCCATGTTATATCCATGTTATATCCATGTTACATCCATGTTACATCCATGTTACATCCATGTTATATCCATGTTACATCCATGTTACATCCATGTTACATCCATGTTATATCCATGTTACATCCATGTTACATCCATGTTACATCCATGTTATATCCATGTTACATCCATGTTATATCCATGTTATATCCATGTTACATCCATGTTATATCCATGTTACATCCATGTTATATCCATGTTACATCCATGTTACATCCATGTTACATCCATGTTATATCCATGTTACATCCATGTTATATCCATGTTATATCCATGTTATATCCATGCTATATCCATGTTATATCCATGTTACATCCATGTTATATCCATGTTATATCCATGCTATATCCATGCTATATCCATGCTATATCCATGTTATATCCATGTTACATCCATGTTATATCCATGTTATATCCATGTTATATCCATGTTATATCCATGCTATATCCATGTTACATCCATGCTATATCCATGTTATATCCATGTTATATCCATGTTATATCCATGTTACATCCATGTTATATCCATGTTATATCCATGTTATATCCATGTTACATCCATGTTATATCCATGTTACATCCATGTTACATCCATGTTACATCCATGTTATATCCATGTTATATCCATGTTACATCCATGTTATATCCATGTTATATCCATGTTATATCCATGTTATATCCATGCTATATCCATGCTATATCCATGCTATATCCATGTTATATCCATGTTATATCCATGTTATATCCATGCTATATCCATGTTATATCCATGTTACATCCATGTTATATCCATGTTATATCCATGTTATATCCATGTTATATCCATGCTATATCCATGTTACATCCATGCTATATCCATGTTATATCCATGTTACATCCATGTTATATCCATGTTATATCCATGTTATATCCATGCTATATCCATGTTATATCCATGTTACATCCATGTTATATCCATGTTATATCCATGTTATATCCATGTTATATCCATGTTATATCCATGCTACATCCATGTTACATCCATGTTATATCCATGTTACATCCATGTTATATCCATGTTATATCCATGCTATATCCATGTTACATCCATGTTATATTCATGTTATATCCATGTTATATCCATGTTATATCCATGTTACATCCATGCTATATCCATGTTATATCCATGTTATATCCATGCTATATCCATGTTATATCCATGCTATATCCATGTTATATCCATGCTATATCCATGTTACATCCATGTTATATCCATGTTATATCCATGCTATATCCATGTTATATCCATGCTATATCCATGTTATATCCATGTTACATCCATGTTATATCCATGTTACATCCATGTTATATCCATGCTATATCCATGTTATATCCATGCTATATCCATGTTACATCCATGTTATATCCATGTTATATTCATGTTATATCCATGCTATATCCATGTTATATCCATGCTATATCCATGCTATATCCATGCTATATCCATGTTATATCCATGTTATATCCATGTTATATCCATGTTACATCCATGTTATATCCATGTTACATCCATGTTATATCCATGCTATATCCATGTTATATCCATGCTATATCCATGCTATATCTATGTTATATCCATGTTATATCCATTTTATATCCATGCTATATCCATGTTATATCCATGCTATATCAATTTTATATCCATGCTATATCCATGTTATATCCATGTTATATCCATGTTATATCCATGCTATATCCATACTATATCCATTTTATATCCATGCTATATCCATGTTATATCCATGTTATATCCATGTTATATCCATGTTACATTCATGTTATATCCATGTTATATCCATGTTACATCCATGTTATATCCATGTTATATCCATGTTACATTCATGTTATATCCATGTTATATCCATGTTATATCCATGTTACATTCATGTTATATTCATGTTACATTCATGTTATATCCATGTTATATCCATGTTATATCCATGTTATATCCATGTTACATTCATGTTATATCCATGTTACATTCATGTTATATCCATGTTATATCCATGTTATATCCATGTTATATCCATGTTACATTCATGTTACATTCATGTTATATCCATGTTATATCCATGTTATATCCATGTTACATTCATGTTATATCCATGTTATATCCATGTTATATCCATGTTATATCCATGTTACATTCATGTTACATTCATGTTATATCCATGTTACATTCATGTTATATCCATGTTATATCCATGTTACATTCATGTTATATCCATGTTATATCCATGTTATATCCATGTTACATTCATGTTATATCCATGTTATATTCATGTTATATCCATGTAATATCCATGTTATATCCATGTTATATCCATGTTATATCCATGTTACATTCATGTTATATCCATGTTACATTCATGTTATATCCATGTTATATCCATGTTATATTCATGTTATATTCATGTTATATCCATGTTATATCCATGTTACATTCATGTTATATCCATGTTACATTCATGTTATATCCATGCTATATCCATGTTACATTCATGTTATATTCATGTTATATCCATGTTATATCCATGTTACATTCATGTTATATCCATGTTATATCCATGTTACATTCATGTTATATCCATGTTACATTCATGTTACATTCATGTTATATCCATGTTATATCCATGTTATATCCATGTTATATCCATGTTACATTCATGTTATATCCATGTTACATTCATGTTATATCCATGTTATATCCATGTTACGTTCATGTTATATCCATGTTACATTCATGTTATATCCATGTTATATCCATGTTATATCCATGTTATATCCATGTTACATTCATGTTATATCCATGTTATATCCATGTTATATCCATGTTACATTCATGTTATATCCATGTTACATTCATGTTATATCCATGTTATATCCATGTTATATCCATGTTACATTCATGTTATATCCATGTTACATCCATGTTATATCCATGTTACATCCATGTTATATCCATGTTATATCCATGTTATATCCATGTTACATTCATGTTATATCCATGTTACATTCATGTTATATCCATGCTATATCCATGTTACATTCATGTTACATTCATGTTATATCCATGTTATATCCATGTTATATCCATGTTATATCCATGTTACATTCATGTTATATCCATGTTACATTCATGTTATATCCATGCTATATCCATGTTACATTCATGTTACATTCATGTTATATCCATGTTATATCCATGTTATATCCATGTTATATCCATGTTACATTCATGTTATATCCATGTTACATTCATGTTATATCCATGCTATATCCATGTTACATTCATGTTACATTCATGTTATATCCATGTTATATCCATGTTATATCCATGTTATATCCATGTTACATTCATGTTATATCCATGTTACATTCATGTTATATCCATGTTATATCCATGTTATATCCATGTTACATTCATGTTATATCCATGTTACATTCATGTTATATCCATGTTATATCCATGTTATATCCATGTTACATTCATGTTATATCCATGTTACATTCATGTTATATCCATGTAATATCCATGTTATATCCATGTTATATCCATGTTATATCCATGTTACATTCATGTTATATCCATGTAATATCCATGTTATATCCATGTTACATTCATGTTATATCCATGTTACATTCATGTTATATCCATGTAATATCCATGTTATATCCATGTTATATCCATGTTATATCCATGTTACATTCATGTTATATCCATGTTACATTCATGTTATATCCATGTTATATCCATGTTATATCCATGTTATATCCATGTTACATTCATGTTATATCCATGTTACATTCATGTTATATCCATGTTATATCCATGTTATATCCATGTTATATCCATGTTACATTCATGTTATATCCATGTTACATTCATGTTATATGCATGCTATATCCATGTTACATTCATGTTACATTCATGTTATATCCATGTTATATCCATGTTATATCCATGTTATATTCATGTTATATCCATGTTATATCCATGTTATATCCATGTTATATCCATGTTACATTCATGTTATATCCATGTTATATCCATGTTACATTCATGTTACATTCATGTTATATCCATGTTATATCCATGTTATATCCATGTTACATTCATGTTATATCCATGTAATATCCATGTTATATCCATGTTATATCCATGTTACATTCATGTTATATCCATGTTACATTCATGTTATATCCATGTTATATCCATGTTATATCCATGTTATATCCATGTTATATCCATGTTACATTCATATTATATCCATGCTATATCCATGTTATAGTCACTGCCGACATCTGACATCAACACTGAAGAAAGTGACATAAGAAACAATCCTCCGACCCTGAACCACGATCATCAGGGAACTGAGCGATCCATACAGCCTGCGACAGAAACGGGAAAGCTCACCCCCCTGATAAGTGACGGTGCGAGAAAACTCACCCCCCTGATAAGTGAGAGGAGCGAGAAAACTCACCCCCCTGATAACTGAGAGGAGCGAGAAAACTCACCCCCCTGATAAGTGAGAGGAGCGAGAAAACTCACCCCCCTGATAAGTGAGGAGTGCCAGAAAACTCACCCCTCTGATAAGTGAGGAGTGCGAGAAAACTCACCCCTCTGATAAGTGAGGAGTGCCAGAAAACTCACCCCTCTGATAAGTGAGGAGTGCCAGAAAACTCACCCCCCTGATAAGTGAGGAGTGCGAGAAAACTCACCCCTCTGATAAGTGAGGGGTGCGAGAAAACTCACCCCCCTGATAAGTGACGGTGCGAGAAAACTCACCCCCCTGATAAGTGACGGTGCGAGAAAACTCACCCCCCTGATAAGTGAGGAGTGCGAGAAAACTCACCCCTCTGATAAGTGAGAGGAGCGAGGAAACTCACCCCCCTGATAAGTGAGGAGTGCGAGAAAACTCACCCCTCTGATAAGTGAGAGGAGCGAGGAAACTCACCCCCCTGATAAGTGAGGGGTGCGAGAAATTTCACCTCTCTGATAAGTGAGGAGTGCGAGAAAACTCACCCCCCTGATAAGTGAGGAGTGCGAGAAAACTCACCCCCCTGATAAGTGAGGAGTGCGAGAAAACTCACCCCCCTGATAAGTGAGAGGAGCGAGGAAACTCACCCCCCTGATAAGTGAGGGGTGCGAGAAAACTCACCCCCCTGATAAGTGAGGAGTGCGAGAAAACTCACCCCCTGATAAGTGAGGAGTGCGAGAAAACTCACCCCCCTGATAAGTGAGGAGTGCGAGAAAACTCACCCCCCTGATAAGTGAGGGGTGCGAGAAAACTCACCCCCCTGATAAGTGAGGAGTGCGAGAAAACTCACCCCCCTGATAAGTGAGAGGAGCGAGGAAACTCACCCCCCTGATAAGTGAGGGGTGCGAGAAAACTCACCCCCCTGATAAGTGAGGAGTGCGAGAAAACTCACCCCTCTGATAAGTGAGGAGTGCGAGAAAACTCACCCCCCTGATAAGTGACGGTGCGAGAAAACTCACCCCCCTGATAAGTGACGGTGCGAGAAAACTCACCCCCCTGATAAGTGACGGTGCGAGAAAACTCACCCCCCTGATAAGTGAGGAGTGCGAGAAAACTCACCCCCCTGATAAGTGACGGTGCGAGAAAACTCACCCCTCTGATAAGTGAGGAGTGCGAGAAAACTCACCCCTCTGATAAGTGAGGGGTGCGAGAAAACTCACCCCCCTGATAAGTGAGAGGAGCGAGAAATCTCACCCCCTGATAAGTGAGAGGAGCGAGAAATCTCACCCCCTGATAAGTGAGAGGAGCGAGGAAACTCACCCCCCTGATAAGTGAGAGGAGCGAGAAAACTCACCCCCCTGATAAGTGAGAGGAGCGAGAAATCTCACCCCCTGATAAGTGAGAGGAGCGAGAAAACTCACCCCCCTGATAAGTGAGGAGTGCGAGAAAACTCACCCCCCTGATAAGTAAGGGGTGCGAGGAAACTCACCCCCCTGATAAGTGAGAGGAGCGAGGAAACTCACCCCCCTGATAAGTGAGAGGAGCGAGGAAACTCACCCCTCTGATAAGTGAGAGGAGTGAGGAAACTCATGCACATTCAGGAGGAAGTGGCGCATGCGCATTAGACTCTCAGGTTTGCCAGAAATACTGGTCACTATGATGGTAATGAAGCTATCACAGATTCCGGTGACGGCGCATGCGCAGTAAGAAGGGGGCGACTAGGAGCATCTTACAATCAAAGAGGAAACGGGGACAGTAAGAATACAGCTGGAGGCTGGAAGATGGGACATGTGTAAGGACGCGGCTTGTGTAACACAACACGTCATCGGTATGGCAGGAGCAGAATGTATACAGACAGGTACGCACAGTATATGTGAATAAATATACACTGAGAATATAGCAATGAGCCCTGAGTAGTCATAGCCCTAACTCTACACCTAGCCTTAACCCCAAACAAGCCCTGACCTCCACCTTGACCTTGTTAGGAACCTAGAGCTAGCTTTATTTCTGGCCATGACCCAAGTCCTATCCCCAACCCTGACCCTGACCTTAGATCTAACCCTGACCCTGACCATGACCTTAGACCTAGCCCCGACCCTGGCCATGACCTTAGACCTATCCCCGACCCTGGCCATGACCTTAGATCTAACCCTGACCCTTGCCATGACCTTAGACCTAGCCCCGACCCTGGTCATGACCTTAGACCTAGCCCCGACCCTGGCCATGACCTTAGACCTATCCCCGACCCTGGCCATGACCTTAGATCTAACCCTGACCCTGGCCATGACCTTAGACCTAGCCCCGACCCTAGTCATGACCTTACACCTAGCCCCGACCCTGGCCATGACCTTAGACCTAGCCCCGACCCTGGCCATGACCTTAGACCTAGCCCCGACCCTGGCCATGACCTTAGACCTAGCCCCGACCCTGGCCATGACCTTAGACCTAGCCCCGACCCTGGCCATGACCTTAGACCTAGCCCTGACCCTGGCCATGACCTTAGACCTTGCAATGAACCTAGACTTAGTGCTGACCTTAGCCCCTATCATAGACTTAGCCCTGACCATAACCCTTACCCTAGACTAGCCGTGAAATTGGCCATTAAAGTAGACCTTGCCCTGACCTGACCCCAGACCTTACACTAGCCAGAGTTGTAAACATAGCTGCACCTACCTACATCTAGCTGTCAACTTAGCACTTACCCTAGACCTAGCCCTGACCCTAATCATGATCCTAGCCCCTTTCCTAAATCCAGCCCTGATCATAGCCCTTACCCTAGAGCTAGACTTACATATGATGCTTGCTCTTAGCCTAGACTTAGCCCTGTCTCTAGCCTTCACCATAACCCTTACCCAAGACCTAGCCTGAGCCTAGCTGATACCCTAGGCTCAACCTTTACCCTAGACCTAGTCCTGACAAAACTAGCCCTGTCCCTAGACTAAGCTTAGTTCCTGGTGCTTACTCAAAATCTAGTCCGAACTGAGACTCTGACCCTAGCATAAACCCTGACCCTAACCGTGACCTCAGCCATGACTCTAGACCTAGCCTTTACCCTGGCCTTTAATCTTGACCTAGCCTTGACCCTCTACCTAGCCATGAGTCAAGACCTAACCCTACCTCTGACCCTAGACCTAGCCCTGACCCTAACACCTTACAGTAGACATTGCCCGGACCCTAACACCTTACAGTAGACATTGCCCGGACCCTTGCCCTGACCTATGATGTCGCTGTCCCCGTGTCTCCTCTGGCACAATGACCAGGGCAGGACAGGCTGGGGCAGGCGGCTGTGACTGCGGGGACCGGGTATCACAGGAATGAGGACTACTAAACCCATCATTGCAGGGACCGACCGATCCTAGCACAATCTGATCTTCTGGGTGGAGCTGAAGAAGAAAGCTCATCAATGCGGCTGTGAATAAATGGTTAATGTTCTTAGTTATTTTAAGTAGAAGAATATGTAACTTTGTGTCTAACAGAAAACCTTCCGGAATAAAGAGTCGCAAGATTCTGAAGAGGAGGAGACGATCGATCGAAACGGATCGAAACGATGAGAAGCTTCCTCCAGATCATACAGAAGACAACGACCGACCGAGAAGTCCCACACAATGTATACAAAATATCACATAGAGGGATAGACAGAGAGATAGAGGGATAGATAGAGAGATAGATAGAGGGATAGATAGATAGAGGGATAGATAGATAGAGGGATAGATAGATAGATAGATAGAGGGATAGATAGATAGAGGGATAGATAGATAGAGGGATAGATAGATAGAGGGATAGATAGATAGATATATAGAGGGATAGAGGGATAGATAGATAGATAGAGGGATAGATAGATAGAGGGATAGATAGATATATAGAGGGATAGAGGGATAGATAGATAGATAGATAGAGAGAGGGATAGATAGAGGGATAGATAGATAGATAGATAGATAGATAGAGGGATAGATAGATAGATAGATAGATAGATAGATAGATAGATAGATAGATAGATAGATAGATAGAGGGATAGATAGATAGATAGATAGATAGATAGATAGATAGATAGATAGATAGAGAGAGAGAGGGATAGATAGAGGGATAGATAGATAGATAGATAGATAGATAGATAGAGGGATAGAGGGATAGATAGATAGATAGATAGATAGAGAGAGGGATAGATAGAGGGATAGATAGATAGATAGATAGATAGAGAGATAGATAGATAGAGGGATAGATAGATAGATAGAGGGATAGATAGATAGATAGAGGGATAGAGGGATAGATAGAGGGATAGATAGATAGAGGGATAGAGGGATAGATAGATAGATAGATAGATAGATAGAGAGAGAGAGGGATAGATAGAGGGATAGATAGATAGAGGGATAGATAGATAGAGGGATAGAGGGGATAGATAGATAGATAGATAGATAGAGAGAGGGATAGATAGAGGGATAGATAGATAGATAGAGGGATAGATAGATAGATAGATAGATAGATAGATAGAGAGAGGGATAGATAGATAGATAGAGGGAAAGAGGGATAGATAGATAGATAGATAGATAGATAGATAGATAGATAGATAGATAGATAGATAGATAGATAGATAGAGGGAAAGAGGGATAGATAGATAGATAGATAGATAGATAGAGAGAGGGATAGATAGATAGATAGATAGATAGATAGATAGATAGAGGGATAAATAGAGGGATAGATAGATAGAGGGATAGATAGATAGAGGGATAGAGGGATAGATAGATAGATAGATAGATAGATAGATAGAGGGATAGATAGATAGAGGGATAGAGGGATAGATAGATAGATAGATAGATAGATAGATAGAGAGAGGGATAGATAGAGGGATAGATAGATAGATAGAGGGATAGATAGATAGATAGAGGGATAGATAGAGGGATAGATAGATAGATAGATAAGGGATAGATAGATAGATAGATAGATAGATAGATAGATAGAGAGAGGGATAGATAGATAGATAGATAGATAGATAGAGGGAAAGAGGGATAGATAGATAGATAGATAGAGAGAGGGATAGATAGATAGATAGATAGATAGATAGATAGATAGATAGATAGATAGATAGATAGATAGATAGATAGAGGGATAGATAGATAGATAGAGGGATAGATAGATAGATAGATAGATAGATAGAGGGATAGATAGATAGAGGGATAGATAGATAGAGGGATAGAGGGATAGATAGAGGGATAGATAGAGGGATAGATAGATAGAGGGATAGATAGATAGAGGGATAGAGGGATAGATAGATAGAGGGATAGATAGATAGAGAGATAGATAGAGGGATAGATAGATAGAGGGATAGATAGAGGGATAGATAGATAGAGGGATAGATAGAGGGATAGATAGATAGAGGGATAGATAGATAGATAGATAGATAGATAGAGGGATAGATAGATAGATAGATAGAGGGATAGATAGATAGATAGATAGATAGAGGGATAGATAGATAGATAGATAGAGGGATAGATAGATAGAGGGATAGATAGAGAGATAGATAGAGGGATAGATAGAGGGATAGATAGAGGGATAGATAGATAGATAGATAGATAGATAGATAGATAGATACACTGCTACACTGCACCAAGTACTCAGCAGTGAGGGACACTCACTTCAGGAGACTCTCCCATCTCTTCCCGGATTTCAGCTCCATGAAGGAGGAAGAGAAAATATATATCCTGCTGGGGAAGAAGAGAGCGCAGTGGAGATAGCAGCGCGGTATGTGAGCGAATGCCATAGACTTCGAGAAAGAGAACTATGATAAGTCATGGACTTCCATAGCCCCCCATCCCAGATGTGGCCCCCCAATCCCCACCCTGGATATGTCCCATCCACCGTTACCACAGTCCCACCGTGGATATGCCCCATCATAAGCCATGGACTTCCATAGCCCCCATCCTAGAAGTGCCCCCACAGTCCCCACCCTGGATGAGCCCCATCCATCCTTCCTACAGTCCCCACCCACCATCCCCACAGCCCCAGCCCCTAATGTACACTTGCTTTGGCAAAACTAATTTGTATTTGGTCCTGCCAATAAAGCTTATTTGATTTGATTTGATTTGATTTGATAGATAGATAGATAGATAGATAGATAGATAGATAGAGGGATAGATAGATAGATAGATAGATAGATAGATAGATAGATAGATAGATAGATAGAGGGATAGATAGATAGATAGAGGGATAGATAGAGGGATAGATAGATAGATAGAGGGATAGATAGATAGATAGATAGAGGGATAGATAGATAGATAGATAGATAGATAGATAGATAGATAGAGGAATAGATAGAGGAATAGATAGAGGGATAGATAGAGGGATAGATAGAGGGATAGATAGATAGATAGATAGATAGATAGAGGGATAGATAGATAGATATATAGAGGGATAGATAGATAGATAGATATATAGAGGGATAGATAGAGGGATAGATAGATAGATATATAGAGGGATAGATAGATAGATAGATATATAGAGGGATAGATAGAGGGATAGATAGAGGGATAGATAGATAGATAGAGGGATAGATAGATAGATAGAGGGATAGATAGATAGATAGATAGATAGATAGATAGATAGATAGATAGATAGAGGGATAGATAGATAGAGGGATAGATAGATAGAGGGATAGATAGATAGATAGATAGATAGATAGATAGATAGATAGATAGATAGATAGAGGGATAGATAGATAGATAGAGGGATAGATAGAGGGATAGATAGATAGATAGAGGGATAGATAGATAGATAGAGGGATAGATAGATAGATAGATAGATAGATAGATAGATAGATAGATAGATAGATAGATAGATAGAGGAATAGATAGAGGAATAGATAGAGGGATAGATAGAGGGATAGATAGATAGATAGATAGATAGATAGATAGATAGATAGATAGATAGATAGATAGATAGAGGGATAGATAGATAGATAGATATATAGAGGGATAGATAGATAGATAGATAGATAGAGGGATAGATAGAGGGATAGATAGAGGGATAGATAGATAGATAGATAGAGGGATAGATAGATAGAGGGATAGATAGAGGGATAGATAGAGGGATAGATAGATAGATAGATAGATAGATAGATAGATAGATAGATAGAGGGATAGATAGATAGAGGGATAGATAGATAGAGGGATAGATAGATAGATAGATAGATAGATAGATAGATAGATAGATAGAGGGATAGATAGATAGATAGAGGGATAGATAGAGGGATAGATAGAGGGATAGATAGATAGAGGGATAGATAGATAGATAGATAGAGGGATAGATAGATAGAGGGATAGATAGATAGAGGGATAGATAGAGGGATAGATAGATAGAGGGATAGATAGATAGAGGGATAGATAGATAGAGGGATAGATAGAGGGATAGATAGAGGGATAGATAGATAGAGGGATAGATAGATAGAGGGATAGATAGAGGGATAGATAGATAGAGGGATAGATAGAGGGATAGATAGATAGAGGGATAGATAGATAGATAGATAGATAGATAGATAGAGGGATAGATAGATAGAGGGATAGATAGATAGATAGATAGATAGATAGATAGAGGGATAGATAATAGATAGATACAGTCATATGTAAAAGTTTGTGCACCCCTATTAATGTTACCCTTTTTTCTTTATAACAATTTGGGTTTTTGCTATTTCAGTGTCATATATCTAATAACTGATGGACTGAGGAATATTTCTGGATTGAAATGAGGTTTATTGCACTAACAGAAAATGTGCAATCCGCATTTAAACTAAATGTGACCGGTGCAAAAGTATGGGCACCTCAACATAAAAGTGACATTAATATTTTGTAGATCCTCCTCTTGCAGAAATCACAGCCTCTAGTCGCTTCCTGTAGCTGTTAATGAGTTCCTGGATCCTGGATGAAGGTAGATTTGACCATTCCTGGTTACAAAACAATTCCAGATCAGTTAAGTTTGATGGTCTCGAGCATGGACAGCCGCTTCACATCATCCCACAGATGTTCAATGATATTCAGGTCTGGGGACTGGGATGGCCATTCCAGAACATTGTAATTGTTCCTCTGCATGAATGCCTGAGTAGATTTGGAGCGGTGTTTTGGATCATTGTCTTGCTGAAATATCCATCCCCTGCGTAACTTCAACTTCGTCACTGATTCTTGCACATTATTGTCAAGAATCTGCTGAAACTGAGTTGAATCCATGCGACCCTCAACTTTAACAAGATTCCCGATGCTGGCATTGGCCACACAGCCCCAAAGCATGATGGAACCTCCACCAAATTTTACTGTGGGTAGCAAGTGCTTTTCTTGGAATGCCGTGTTTTTTGCCTCCATGCATAACGCCTTTTTGTATGACCAAACAACTCAATCTTTGTTTCATCAGTCCACAGGACCTTCTTCCAAAATGTAACTGGCTTGTCCAAATGTGCTTTTGCATACCTCAGGCGACTCTGTTTGTGGCGTGCTTGCAGAAACGGCTTCTTTCACATCACTCTCCCATACAGGTTCTCCTTGTGCAACGTGCGCTGTATTGTTGACCGATGCACAGTGACACCATCTGCAGCAAGAGGATGCTGCAGGTCTTTGGAGGTGGTCTGTGGATTGTCCTTGACTGTTCTCACCATTCTTCTTCTCTGCCTTTCTGATATTTTTCTTGGCCTGCCACTTCTGGGCTTAACAAGAACTGTACCTGTGTTCTTCCATTTCCTTACTATGCTCCTCACAGTGGAAACTGACAGGTTAAATCTCTGAGACAACTTTTTGTACCTTCCCCTGAACAACTATGTTGAATAATCGTTGTTTTCAGATCATTTGAGAGTTGTTGTGAGGAGCCCATGATGCCACTCTTCATAGGAGATTCAAATAGGAGAACAACTTGCAAGTGGCCACCTTAAATACCTTTTCTCATGATTGGATACACCGGCCTATGAAGCTCAAAGCTCAATGAGGTTACAAAACCAATTTAGTGCTTTAGTAAGTCAGTAAAAAGTAGTCAGGAGGGTTCAAATCAAGAAATTGATAAGGGTGCCCATACTTTTGCACCGGTCAAATTTAGTTTAAATGCGGATTGCACATTTTCTGTTAGTGCAATAAACCTCATTTCAATCCAGAAATATTACTGAGTCCATCAGTTATTAGATATATGACACTGAAATAGCAAAAACCCAAATTGTTATAAAGAAAAAAGGTTACATTAATAGGGGTGCCCAAACTTTTTCATATGACTGTAGATAATAGATACATAGATGGATGGATAGATGATAGGCTGCCTGCTCCTGATGGGGCCGTGTTCCTGACACTTATATTGTCACAGATGAGAGGATGTAACATTTCTGTGGTCGGATGTGTGGACCCCGGGGTGGACGCTTCGTGGTTGATCCATTGTCTCCGGCAGACAATGTGTGATATAATAATATTATTGTTGCTGGAGACAATGGGAGGCGGGGCTTGTCGCTGCTTTGTCCTCCCGGGCAGAGTTACATGGAGAGGGCTGCTGTGTGCCCCTCTGAAGTGCTCGGGGTCCGTCCACACCTCGCCCCTTTCTTCTGGGACATTGCTATTATCCGCTTCTTCTGAGCGCGCGGTGGGAAAATGTGCACAAGTCTATTCTTCACGGGCAGTCACCACCTGGAAGAAAAGACTTTGTCATGTGAAATGCGGAGCCCCGACCGGAGCTGGAGCTTCCCCCATTGTCTGCGCCTCCCCCGACCGGAGCTGGAGCTTCCCCCATTGTCTGCGCCTCCCCCGACCGGAGCTGGAGCTTCCCCCATTGTCTGCGCCTCCCCCGACCGGAGCTGGAGCTTCCCCCATTGTCTGCGCCTCCCGCGACCAGAGAAAGGCGCGTTTGCTAAAGTTGTGTGGAAGCCATGAATGGTGTTGGATGTCGGGAATTGTCTGCGCTGACCTCAATCTCGTACTGTGGAGCCCCATGAAAGCTGCGCCTGATGTCACAATGCGCCCATTCTTCTCAGTTTAGCAAAAGGGATTAGTTAAAGGGTGACATTCCGCGCGCGGCTCCGAGTGTTTCCAGAAACAAAGGAACCAGAGGTTTTTGAAGTTATTTTTAATTGAGTTGAACTAATTTAATAAAGGTCCCGAAGAGACAAAAAAATAGGCAAAAAAAAAAAAGGAAAGTGATTGTGTCGCGTCTCGCTGCGGTCACAGGAGTCTATTCTCTGCTCCTCCGGCTCCGGGAACACTGGGTCCATTTACAATCATCAACTCCTCCAAAATGAAGTCTTTCACTGAGCTGACAGCTGGGAAATAAATCTGCCGGATCAAACGCAACCGATGACTGCACCGAAAACACCGCACACCCTATAGAGAGTGACGAAACAAGGGACAGGGGGACAGAGGCATACAGCTCAATACAGATGACTATGCTACACAAGAGTGCTGGTAAATAAGAGGACAGGCATAAAACTGGATGGGCTGTATACAAGCGGCTGAGAGGACAGATATACTGCAGGATGGGGCTGTGTACAGAGGAGAGATATACTGCAGGATGGGGCTGTGTACAGAGGAGAGATATACTGCAGGATGGGGCTGTGTACAGAGGAGAGATATACTGCAGGATGGGGCTGTGTACAGAGGAGAGATATACTGCAGGATGGGGCTGTATACAGAGGAGTGATGAAGTGTAGGATGGGGCTGTGTACAGAGGAGAGATATACTGCAGGATGGGGCTGTGTACAGAGGAGAGATATACTGCAGGATGGGGCTGTGTATAGAGGAGAAGAGAGATATACTGCAGGATGGGGCTGTTTACAGAGGAGTGATGAAGTGTAGGATGGGGCTGTGTACAGAGGAGAGATATACTGCAGGATGGGGCTGTGTACAGAGGAGAGATATACTGCAGGATGGGGCTGTGTACAGAGGAGAGATATACTGCAGGATGGGGCTGTATACAGAGGAGAGATATACTGCAGGATGGGGCTGTTTACAGAGGAGTGATGAAGTATAGGATGGGGCTGTGTATAGAGGAGAAGAGAGATATACTGCAGGATGGGACTGTGTACAGAGGAGAGATATACTGCAGGATGGGGCTGTGTACAGAGGAGAGATATACTGCAGGATGGGGCTGTGTACAGAGGAGAGATATACTGCAGGATGGGGCTGTGTACAGAGGAGAGATATACTGCAGGATGGGGCTGTGTACAGAGGAGAGATATACTGCAGGATGGGACTGTGTACAGAGGAGAGATATACTGCAGGATGGGGCTGTGTACAGAGGAGAGGTATACTGCAGGATGGGGCTGTGTACAGAGGAGAGATATACTGCAGGATGGGGCTGTGTACAGAGGAGAGATATACTGCAGGATGGGGCTGTGTACAGAGGAGAGATATACTGCAGGATGGGGCTGTGTACAGAGGAGAGATATACTGCAGGATGGGGCTGTGTACAGAGGAGAGGTATACTGCAGGATGGGGCTGTGTACAGAGGAGAGATATACTGCAGGATGGGGCTGTGTACAGAGGAGAGATATACTGCAGGATGGGGCTGTGTACAGAGGAGAGATATACTGCAGGATGGGGCTGTGTACAGAGGAGAGATATACTGCAGGATGGGGCTGTGTACAGAGGAGAGATATACTGCAGGATGGGGCTGTGTACAGAGGAGAGATATACTGCAGGATGGGGCTGTGTACAGAGGAGAGATATACTGCAGGATGGGGCTGTATACAGAGGAGAGATATACTGCAGGATGGGGCTGTGTACAGAGGAGAGATATACTGCAGGATGGGGCTGTGTACAGAGGAGAGATATACTGCAGGATGGGGCTGTATACAGAGGAGAGATATACTGCAGGATGGGGCTGTGTACAGAGGAGAGATATACTGCAGGATGGGGCTGTGTACAGAGGAGAGATATACTGCAGGATGGGGCTGTGTACAGAGGAGAGATATACTGCAGGATGGGGCTGTGTACAGAGGAGAGATATACTGCAGGATGGGGCTGTGTACAGAGGAGAGATATACTGCAGGATGGGGCTGTGTACAGAGGAGAGATATACTGCAGGATGGGGCTGTATACAGAGGAGAGATATACTGCAGGATGGGGCTGTGTACAGAGGAGAGATATACTGCAGGATGGGGCTGTATACAGAGGAGAGATATACTGCAGGATGGGGCTGTGTACAGAGGAGAGATATACTGCAGGATGGGGCTGTGTACAGAGGAGAGATATACTGCAGGATGGGGCTGTGTACAGAGGAGAGATATACTGCAGGATGGGGCTGTGTGCAGAGGAGAGATATACTGCAGGATGGGGCTGTGTACAGAGGAGAGATATACTGCAGGATGGGGCTGTGTACAGAGGAGAGATATACTGCAGGGTGGGGCTGTGTACAGAGGAGAGGTATACTGCAGGATGGGGCTGTGTACAGAGGAGAAGAGATATACTGCAGGATGGGGCTGTGTACAGAGGAGTAATAAAGTGTAGGATGGGACTGTGTATAGAGGAGAAGAGAGATATACTGCAGGATGGGGCTGTGTACAGAGGAGTAATAAAGTGTAGGATGGGGCTGTGTATAGAGGAGAAGAGAGATATACTGCAGGATGGGGCTGTGTATAGAGAAGGGAGATGTACTGCAGGATGGGGCTGTGTACAGAGGAGAGATATACTGCAGGATGGGGCTGTATACAGAGGAGAGATATACTGCAGGATGGGGCTGTGTACAGAGGAGAGATATACTGCAGGATGGGGCTGTGTACAGAGGAGAGATATACTGCAGGATGGGGCTGTGTACAGAGGAGAGATATACTGCAGGATGGGGCTGTGTACAGAGGAGAGATATACTGCAGGATGGGGCTGTGTACAGAGGAGAGATATACTGCAGGATGGGGCTGTGTACAGAGGAGAGATATACTGCAGGGTGGGGCTGTGTACAGAGGAGAGGTATACTGCAGGATGGGGCTGTGTACAGAGGAGAAGAGATATACTGCAGGATGGGGCTGTGTACAGAGGAGTAATAAAGTGTAGGATGGGACTGTGTATAGAGGAGAAGAGAGATATACTGCAGGATGGGGCTGTGTACAGAGGAGTAATAAAGTGTAGGATGGGGCTGTGTATAGAGGAGAAGAGAGATATACTGCAGGATGGGGCTGTGTATAGAGAAGGGAGATATACTGCAGGATGGGGCTGTGTACAGAGGAGAGATATACTGCAGGATGGGGCTGTGTACAGAGGAGAAGAGATATACTGCACGATGGGGCTGTGTACAGAGGAGAGATATACTGCAGGATGGGGCTGTGTACAGAGGAGAGATATACTGCAGGATGGGGCTGTGTACAGAGGAGAGATATACTGCAGGATGGGGCTGTATACAGAGGAGAGATATACTGCAGGATGGGGCTGTGTACAGAGGAGAGATATACTGCAGGATGGGGCTGTGTACAGAGGAGAGATATACTGCAGGATGGGGCTGTGTACAGAGGAGAGATATACTGCAGGATGGGGCTGTGTATAGAAGAGAAGAGATATACTGCAGGATGGGGCTGTGTACAGAGGAGAGATATACTGCAGGATAGGGCTGTGTACAGAGGAGAGATATACTGCAGGATGGGGCTGTGTACAGAGGAGAGATATACTGCAGGATGGGGCTGTGTATAGAGGCGTGATGAAGTGTAGGATGGGGCTGTGTATAAAGGAGAAGAGACATATACTGCAGGATGGGGCGGTGTACAGAGGAGAGATATACTACAGGATGGGGCTGTGTATACATAAGAAGAGAGATATACTGCAGGATGGGGCTGTGTACAGAGGAGTAATGAAGTGTAGGATGTTGCTGTGTATAGAGGAGTGATGAAATGTAGGATGGGGCTGTGTATAAATGAGAGGAGAGATATACTGCAGGATGAGGCTGTGGACAGAGGAGTAATGAAATGCAGGATGGGGCTGTGTATAGATGAGAGGAGAGATATACTGCAGGATGGGGCTGTGTATAGAGGAGTGAAGAAATGTAGCATGGGACTATGTATAAATGAGAGGAAAGAAATACTGCAGGATGGGGCTCTGTACACAGGAATAATAAAATGCAGGCTGGGACTGTGTATAGAGGAGTGATGAAATGGAGGAGGGGGCTGTATACAGAGGAGTGATGAAATGCAGAATAAGACTGTGTATAGATGAGAGGAGAGAAATACTGCAGGATGGGGATGTGTGTAGTAGAGAAAAGAGATATACTGCAAGATCCGGCCGTCCTGCGCCTGTGTTTGGTTGCAGTCAGCTGACACGTTGACACTCATGGTGGGGTCGCGTCTAGCTGCAACCAATTACACGCGCCGGTGAGTACACCGCACGCGTTCCTGCCCCCATCCCTTCCACCACCGTTTTTATTCTTCGGATTCTGGTCCCCATAGACTTATAAGGGAACCGGAATCTGGAGTGGATCTGGATTTTTTGTTCAATCCGGCAGGGTCCGGATTTTGGCAGATTTGATCAGCCCTACCAGGGATCCAGACTCACGGTGTCTGGCATGGTAGGCAGCAGCCACAGGCTGTATTACCAAAGGTTGAAGGATTTTCTTTATTATAGGCCCATTGTACAGGTACATAGAGATACAGCTCTAAATACCAGAACAACTGTTTGTACTAACTACATAGTCATTTCTATACATATATATTGTTTATTTTCTTTATATGATTTTATTATAGTCATTATAATAGATATAATATGTATTTATTACATAAAGCTGTATCTCTATGGAGCAGAACAATGTGCCTGTAAAGAAAAAGAACTTTATATAGAGCTGTATCTCTATGGAGCAGAACAATGTGCCTGTAAAGAAGAAGAACTTTATATAGAGCTGTATCTCTATGGAGCAGAACAATGTGCCTGTAAAGAAGAAGAACTTTATATAGAGCTGTATCTCTATGGAGCAGAATAATGTGCCTGTAAAGAAGAAGAACTTTACATAAAGCTGTATCTCTATGGAGCAGAACAATGTGCCTGTAAAGAAGAAGAACTTTATATAGAGCTGTATCTCTATGGAGCAGAACAATGTGCCTGTAAAGAAGAAGAACTTTATATAGAGCTGTATCTCTATGGAGCAGAATAATGTGCCTGTAAAGAAGAAGAACTTTATATAGAGCTGTATCTCTATGCAGCAGAAAAATGTGCCTGTAAAGAAGAACTTTATATAGAGCTGTATCTCTATGGAGCAGAACAATGTGCCTGTAAAGAAGAAGAACTTTACATAAAGCTGTATCTCTATGGAGCAGAACAATGTGCCTGTAAAGAAGAAGAACTTTATATAGAGCTGTATCTCTATGGAGCAGAATAATGTGCCTGTAAAGAAGAAGAACTTTATATAGAGCTGTATCTCTATGGAGCAGAATAATGTGCCTGTAAAGAAGAACTTTATATAGAGCTGTATCTCTATGGAGCAGAACAATTTGCCTGTAAAGAAGAAGAACTTTATATAGAGCTGTATCTCTATGCAGCAGAACAATGTGCCTGTAAAGAAGAAGAACTTTATATAGAGCTGTATCTCTATGGAGCAGAACAATGTGCCTGTAAAGAAGAAGAACTTTATATAGAGCTGTATCTCTATGGAGCAGAATAATGTGCCTGTAAAGAAGAAGAACTTTATATAGAGCTGTATCTCTATGCAGCAGAAAAATGTGCCTGTAAAGAAGAACTTTATATAGAGCTGTATCTCTATGGAGCAGAACAATGTGCCTGTAAAGAAGAAGAACTTTATATAGAGCTGTATCTCTATGGAGCAGAACAATGTGCCTGTAAAGAAGAAGAACTTTATATAGAGCTGTATCTCTATGGAGCAGAATAATGTGCCTGTAAAGAAGAAGAACTTTATATAGAGCTGTATCTCTATGGAGCAGAATAATGTGCCTGTAAAGAAGAACTTTATATAGAGCTGTATCTCTATGGAGCAGAACAATTTGCCTGTAAAGAAGAAGAACTTTATATAGAGCTGTATCTCTATGCAGCAGAACAATGTGCCTGTAAAGAAGAAGAACTTTATATAGAGCTGTATCTCTATGCAGCAGAACAATGTGCCTGTAAAGAAGAAGAACTTTATATAGAGCTGTATCTCTATGGAGCAGAACAATGTGCCTGTAAAGAAGAAGAACTTTATATAGAGCTGTATCTCTATGCAGCAGAACAATGTGCCTGTAAAGAAGAACTTTATATAGCGCTGTATCTCTATGGAGCAGAACAATGTGCCTGTAAAGAAGAAGAACTTTATATAGAGCTGTATCTCTATGGAGCAGAATAATGTGCCTGTAAAGAAGAAGAACTTTATATAGAGCTGTATCTCTATGGAGCAGAACAATGTGCCTGTAAAGAAGAAGAACTTTATATAGAGCTGTATCTCTATGGAGCAGAACAATGTGCCTGTAAAGAAGAAGAACTTTATATAGAGCTGTATCTCTATGGAGCAGAAATATGTGCCTGTAAAGAAGAAGAACTTTATATAGAGCTGTATCTCTGTGGAGCAGAACAATGTGCCTGTAAAGAAGAAGAACTTTATATAGAGCTGTATCTCTATGGAGCAGAACAATGTGCCTGTAAAGAAGAAGAACTTTATATAGAGCTGTATCTCTATGGAGCAGAATAATGTGCCTGTAAAGAAGAAGAACTTTATATAGAGCTGTATCTCTATGGAGCAGAACAATGTGCCTGTAAAGAAGAAGAACTTTATATAGAGCTGTATCTCTATGGAGCAGAATAATGTGCCTGTAAAGAAGAAGAACTTTATATAGAGCTGTATCTCTATGGAGCAGAACAATGTGCCTGTAAAGAAGAAGAACTTTATATAGAGCTGTATCTCTATGCAGCAGAAAAATGTGCCTGTAAAGAAGAACTTTATATAGAGCTGTATCTCTATGGAGCAGAACAATGTGCCTGTAAAGAAGAAGAACTTTACATAAAGCTGTATCTCTATGGAGCAGAACAATGTGCCTGTAAAGAAGAAGAACTTTATATAGAGCTGTATCACTATGGAGCAGAATAATGTGCCTGTAAAGAAGAACTTTATATAGAGCTGTATCTCTATGGAGCAGAACAATTTGCCTGTAAAGAAGAAGAACTTTATATAGAGCTGTATCTCTATGCAGCAGAACAATGTGCCTGTAAAGAAGAAGAACTTTATATAGAGCTGTATCTCTATGGAGCAGAACAATGTGCCTGTAAAGAAGAAGAACTTTATATAGAGCTGTATCTCTATGCAGCAGAACAATGTGCCTGTAAAGAAGAACTTTATATAGCGCTGTATCTCTATGGAGCAGAACAATGTGCCTGTAAAGAAGAAGAACTTTATATAGAGCTGTATCTCTATGGAGCAGAACAATGTGCCTGTAAAGAAGAAGAACTTTATATAGAGCTCTATGGAGCAGAACAATGTGCCTGTAAAGAAGAAGAACTTTATATAGAGCTGTATCTCTATGGAGCAGAACAATGTGCCTGTAAAGAAGAAGAACTTTTTATAGAGCTGTATCTCTATGGAGCAGAACAATGTGCCTGTAAAGAAGAACTTTATATAGAGCTGTATCTCTATGCAGCAGAACAATGTACCTGTAATGAAGAAGAACTTTATATAGAGCTGTATCTCTATGGAGCAGAACAATGTGCCTGTAAAGAAGAAGAACTTTATATAGAGCTGTATCTCTATGGAGCAGAACAATGTGCCTGTAAAGAAGAAGAACTTTATATAGAGCTGTATCTCTATGGAGCAGAACAATGTGCTTGTAAAGAAGAAGAACTTTATATAGAGCTGTATCTCTATGGAGCAGAACAATGTGCCTGTAAAGAAGAAGAACTTTATATAGAGCTGTATCTCTATGCAGCAGAACAATGTACCTGTAATGAAGAAGAACTTTATAAAGAACTGTATCTCTATGGAGCAGAACAATGTGCCTGTAAAGAAGAAGAACTTTATATAGAGCTGTATCTCTATGGAGCAGAACAATGTGCCTGTAAAGAAGAAGAACTTTATATAGAGCTGTATCTCTATGGAGCAGAACAATGTGCCTGTAAAGAAGAAGAACTTTATAAAGAGCTGTAGCCTGAGAAAATGCCTTCGCCCTTGTGGCTCGTAGCAGAGGCCGCTGCGGACCATGCCGCAGGCTGTGGGAATCCTGGGGAGGGATATCTATATATAATATGACTTGTGAGGACGGGTTCATGTCGTCATTCTGCCACATCTAGGCTATGGTAACCTTCACTGAGGGCTGTGGCTCAGCTGCAGTTTGCTAACCGGTAAGAAATGCTCAATACCATTATTAACGAGCCGTATCAATAACCCAGATCTTCCTTTCTTTGGTGCAGATGTGTAGAAATCATTATGTGCGGAAATCATATTCTTGGGAATTTCTTTAATTATCGCAGACGTCATAAAATGAATCCCAGAAGCTTTTAGGTTGAATACTTAGAACTGATCTCACA
Organism: Anomaloglossus baeobatrachus; assembly: GCF_048569485.1. Classification (NCBI taxonomy): domain Eukaryota; kingdom Metazoa; phylum Chordata; class Amphibia; order Anura; family Aromobatidae; genus Anomaloglossus; species Anomaloglossus baeobatrachus. The sequence goes on along the minus strand of NC_134356.1, from coordinate 5,781,382 downwards.
GAAGTAACGTTCCTGCGACGCTCAAAAAGGAGGTTTATTAAAGGGTCTGCGCAGGCTTAGGACAGAAGTGTGCCGACACGCTGTGACCTTACAGTGCTGGATGGTGACTTTGTGTAACGCGTATACTGTCAGGATTGCCCAGTATTGCTGCCGTGGGCACATATAATACTGCCATACCGTGCTCGCATTCCACTTCTCCCCATAGAAGTGACTAGGAGAAGCTGACAGTATGGTCGTTGTTGGTGACTTTTCATTCTTCTCTTCCTCACCTCTTCTTTGTAGACAGATAATACAGCGATGGCGGCTGCGGCCCCGTTGATGTCTATGGGTTCCTCTCCGGCCCCTCCCCGCGGCTCCGGTAACAATAGTATCGCTCTCGTTTTGCTGTCAGGCTATTTATACGGCTGCGGCCCCGTTGACTTCTATGGGTTCCTCTCCGGCCCCTCCCCGCGGCTCCGGTAATAATAGTATCGCGCTCGTTTTGCTGTCAGGCTATTTATACGGCTGCTCTTTATACACAGATAATACAGTGATGGCGGCTGCGGCCCCGTTGATGTCTATGGGTTCCTCTCCGGCCCCTCCCCGCGGCTCCGGTAATAATAGTATCGCGCTCGTTTTGCTGTCAGGCTATTTATACGGCTGCTCGCGCCGGGCGGTCACTGATCTGTTCTGCACAGATTATCTTGTCAAACGATGATAGAAAATACAATCATTAAATCCAGAAATGGCCCCTTCCGGCCGCGCCACATTTCACTCTCCAGTGCTCCGCGTTATCCGGGTGATGGGACGAGCCGCGACATCCTGTGACCCCCGAAACAAGGAAACCCCAAACTTCATAAACTGCAACAATGTAACAATCCGGAGAGAAGGCTGAAATATCACCAGATCCCCGAAATAAGGAGTCATTATAGGGGGCAAAAGTCAGGGGCCCTGGGACCCCGTGCCAGGGGCGTAACTACCGCGGTCGCCATTGCGACCAGGCCCGGGAGGTTAGGGGCTATGTGACCCGCCGCCGACACCGGGACCCCCTGCCCCGCCACCGCGTACAGTAATAATGAAGCATAGAGCGGCCGGTGCCGCTCTGCATCATCATTCTCCTGCTGTGCCTGCGCGGTGACGTCACTCCTGTGCGACTTCTGTGCTGAGAGTACAGAGCGCAGGGAGGGAGGACGCTGACCGGAGCAGCAGGGGAATGAGGAGAGGTGAGGACGGAGCAGCGGTGGAAGAGGAGACGTGAGGACAGAGCAGCAGTGGAAGGAGGAGAGCGGTGAGTACTTGTTTTGTTTTTTTTGTTTTTTTAATATAAATTAGTGAGTACACGGTGGTCAGAGGTCTGGGGAGGCTGCATTATACTGTACATGGAGGCCTGGGGAGGCTGCATTATACTGTACATGGAGGCCTGGGGAGGCTGCATTATACTGTACATGGAGGCCTGGGGAAGCTGCATTATACTATACATGGAGGCCTGGGGAGGCTGAATTATACTGTACATGGAGGCCTGGGGAGGCTGCATTATACTGTACATGAAGGCCTGGGGAAGCTAGCTCCTATATTATACATGGAGGCCTGGGGAGGCTGCATTATACTGTACATGGACGCCTGGGGAGATTGGCTGCATTATTATACATGGAGGCCTGGAGAGGCTGCATTATACTGTACATGGAGGCCTGGGGAGGCTGCATTATACTGTACATTGAGGCCTGGGAAGGCTGCATTTTACTGTACATGGAGGCCTGGGGAGGCTTCATTATACTGTACATGGAGGCCTGGGGAGGCTGCATTATACTGTACATGGAGGGTACATGGAGGCCTGGGGAGGCTAGCTGCTATATTATACATGGAGGACTGGGGATGCTAGCTGCTATATTATACATGGAGGCCTGGGGAGGCTGCATTTTACTGTACATGGACGCATGGGGAGATTGGTTGCATTATTATACATGGAGGCCTGGAGAGGCTGCATTATACTGTACATGGAGGCCTGGAGAGGCTGCATTATACTGTACATGGAGGCCTGGAGAGGCTGCATTATACTGTACATGGAGGCCTGGAGAGGCTGCATTATACTGTACATGGAGGCCTGGAGAGGCTGCATTATACTGTACATGGAGGCCTGGGGAGGCTGCATTATACTGTACATGGAGGCCTGGAGAGGCTGCATTATACTGTACATGGAGGCCTGGAGAGGCTGCATTATACTGTACATGGAGGCCTGGGGAGGCTGCATTATACTGTACATGGAGGCCTGGGGAGGCTGCATTATACTGTACATGGAGGCCTGTGGAGGCTGCATTATACTGTACATGGAGGCCTGTGGAGGCTGCATTATACTGTACATGGAGGCCTGGGGAGATTGGCTGCATTATTATACATGGAGGTCTGGAGAGGCTAGCTGCATTTGTGACGCCCTGGACTAGCCAGGTAGTCACAGGTAGGCCCTTATACAAACACCTCCCCCCCTTAATAAGGTGACAGCAGCCAACCTACAAAACCCTCGTCACCTCCCTCAGTGTTCAATGGTCACACCAGGGGGGCGGAGAGTGAGAGAGTTGAGTTTGGTCAGTTTGGAGTGGAGTCAAGTTCAAGTGCAGCGGGCCCGAGGTGTCAGGTCTGCAGCGTCAGCACTGACCGGTGCCGGGGTCGTAGCCTTGGTACCATGGCAAGGAGGCAGACGGTGGTGGCCGCCTGCAGGAGCTGGGATTACAGCCGGTGGAACTGTAGGGACCGGGGTTGGGTGGTGGCCCGCCGGTACCGAACCGGGGAACCGATTGGAAACCGGAGCACCAGGAGGGGTACTCAGACCCAGTACGAGGCCCAGAAACCACTGGACCAAGTCAAATCAACTGATTGAGGACTGGACTTTAGGACCTTTCCCACCTAAGACCCGACTGAAGACAACAGCCCAACCATACAGGGTAAAGCCACCGCCCAGGCATCGAGAACCCACGGGCCAGCGTCTGCGGGCACACGGGCTCTACCGGCACACACCAGGCTGGGGAGCGGACTACCGTTGCTCAGGCATAGGAGTCATCATTTCTACACAAGTGAGGTGCAGGAGAAAGGTGGAAACCACCAACCTGAAAAGGGGAAAACTGCAGCCGGCTGCGGGCACCGTCCACCATCTTGTTTGGTTTACCAGAGACTCCAGCGTGTTTGTAATAGTGAGTACAACAGTGCCTTCGGGCCGCGCACCGCACCGCACCGTACCGACACGCCAGCACGCATCCATTCCCCCGCCTCAGCACCTCTCTCGGGCCCCCAGGACCATTGCTCCCCCGCTGGGTGCTGAGGGAATGATGTAAAGCAGAGCATGGGAAAGCTGGATGCTGAGGGAATGATGTATAGCAGAGCATGGGAAAGCTGGGTGCCGAGGACAAGATGTATATCAGAACATATGAAGGCTGAGTGCTGATAGAGGGATTTCAGATCACGGGAAACCTGGGTGCTTATTATCCCGTACCCCATCATTACGTGGAGGGGGGGCCCAGGTCTGAACTTTGCACCAGGGCCCATCAAACTCTAGTTGCGCCACTGCCCCGTACCAGAGGCGGATCTGAGTGACCTGGCACCCAGGGCAAGAATCTTCTCGCTTACCATGTTGTCTCCTCACTTATTTACCCCCTTGTCTCCATACTTTCTCCTTATTCATCCCCCCCCATAAATCTTGTTTCTTTTGCTCCATTGGAGCACTTACCACACCAACATTCGTTACACTTCAGTCACGCTGGAGAGTGGTGTCAGCAGCGTGATCAGGTGACCTGATCGTGCCATTCATATTGCCCTGTCCCAGAGATGTCGGTGGTCTGGGCTTTAATTGTACTCGTGCCAGTGAGCCGGTGTGTTACATCTTCTCTGAGCCGGCTGTCAGTCTGTAGGCAGGCTCAGAGATTGGCCGAATCCCACTATGGGGGCAGCAAATTGAGGCCATTGGGGAGACAATTCAGACCACAGCATCCCAGTGATGACATCACTGCTCCCCGGGGGTGACATCACTGACATGATATGTGATCAGACATGGGACCACACCCCTTATATACAGCCCCGCCCCTGGTGATGACATCACTGATATAATGACATGATGAGACATGAGGCCACACCCCTTATATACAGCCACGCCCCTGGTGATGACATCACTGATATAATGACATGATGAGACATGAGGCCACACCCCTTATATACAGCCACGCCCCTGGTGATGACATCATTGATATAATGACATGTGATCAGACATGAGACCACACCCCTTATATGCAGCCCCAACCCCTGATGATAACATCAGTGACAAGTATATGGCTCCGTACACACTGAAGACGCTGCACTCTTAAATTTTCTATAAAACGTTCTCACTGATTTTCACCTTCGGTATAATACAGCGACCACCAGCAGGTGAACAAGAAGCAACGGTGTAAGTGCTGCGAATCCAGGCGCGTGCTATGTGTGTTACTCCGAGGGCTCCAGTCACAAAATCAGGAGATAAAAGATGGAAACCTGCACCCACCCTCAATTATACACTGGGATACAGTATACAGAGGAAGAGGACGGAGGAAGAAAAGGAAGAGTATCCGAGGAAAACAGGAAGTATACAATATACAGAGGAAGAGGACGGAGGAAGAAAAGGAAGAGTATCCGAGGAAAACAGGAAGTATACAATATACAGAGGAAGAGGACGGAGGAAGAAAAGGAAGAGTATCCGAGGAAAACAGGAAGTATACAATATACAGAGGAAGAGGACGGAGGAAGAAAAGGAAGAGTATCCGAGGAAAATAGGAAGTATACAATATACAGAGGAAGAGGACAGAGGAAATAAAGGAAGAGTATACGAGGAAAACAGGAAGTATGCAATATACAGAGGAAGAGGACGGAGGAAGAAAAGGAAGAGTATCCGAGGAAACCAGGAAGTATACAATATACAGAGGAAGAGGACGGAGGAAGAAAAGGAAGAGTATACGAGGAAAACAGGAAATATGCAATATACAGAGGAAGAGGACGGAGGAAGAAAAGGAAGAGTATCCGAGGAAAACAGGGAGTATACAATATACAGAGGAAGAGGACGGAGGAAGAAAAGGAAGAGTATCCGAGAAAAACAGGAAGTATACAATATACAGAGGAAGAGGACGGAGAAAGAAAAGGAAGAGTATCCGAGGAAACCAGGAAGTATACAATATACAGAGGAAGAGGACGGAGGAAGAAAAGGAAGAGTATCCGAGGAAACCAGGAAGTATACAATATACAGAAGAAGAGGACGGAGGAAGAAAAGGAAGAGTATCCGAGGAAAACAGGAAGTATGCAATATACAGAGGAAGAGGACGGAGGAAGAAAAGGAAGAGTATATGAGTAAACCAGGAAGTATGCAATATACAGAGGAAGAGGACGGAGGAAGAAAAGGAAGAGTATCTGAGGAAAACAGGAAGTATACAATATACAGAGGAAGAGGACGGAGGAAGAAAAGGAAGAGTATATGAGGAAAACAGGAAGTATGCAATATACAGAGGAAGAGGACGGAGGAAGAAAAGGAAGAGTATCCGAGGAAAACAGGAAGTATACAATATACAGAGGAAGAGGACGGAGAAAGAAAAGGAAGAGTATCCGAGGAAACCAGGAAGTATACAATATACAGAAGAAGAGGACGCAGGAAGAAAAGGAAGAGTATCCGAGGAAACCAGGAAGTATACAATATACAGAGGAAGAGGACGCAGGAAGAAAAGGAAGAGTATCCGAGGAAACCAGGAAGTATACAATATACAGAGGAAGAGGACGGAGGAAGAAAAGGAAGAGTATCCGAGGAAAACAGGAAGTATGCAATATACAGAGGAAGAGGACGGAGGAAGAAAAGGAAGAGTATATGAGTAAACCAGGAAGTATGCAATATACAGAGGAAGAGGACGGAGGAAGAAAAGGAAGAGTATCTGAGGAAAACATGAAGTATACAATATACAGAGGAAGAGGACTAAGGAAGAAACGGAAGAGTATATGAGGAAAACAGGAAGTATACAATATACAGGGGAAGAGGACGGAGGAAGAAAAGGAAGAGTATCCGAGGAAAACAGGAAGTATACAATTTACAGAGGAAGAGGACGGAGGAAGAAAAGGAAGAGTATATGAGGAAAACAGGAAGTATGCAATATATAGAGGAAGAGGACGGAGGAAGAAAAGGAAGAGTATATGAGGAAACCAGGAAGTATGCAATATACAGAGGAAGAGGACGGAGGAAGAAAAGGAAGAGTATCCGAGGAAACCAGGAAGTATACAATATAAAGAGGAAGAGGACGGAAGAAGAAAAGGAAGAGTATATGAGTAAACCAGGAAGTATGCAATATACAGAGGAAGAGGACGGAGGAAGAAAAGGAAGAGTATCTGAGGAAAACATGAAGTATACAATATACAGAGGAAGAGGACTAAGGAAGAATCGGAAGAGTATATGAGGAAAACAGGAAGTATACAATATACAGGGGAAGAGGACGGAGGAAGAAAAGGAAGAGTATACGAGGAAAACAGGAAATATGCAATATACAGAGGAAGAGGACGGAGGAAGAAAAGGAAGAGTATCCGAGGAAAACAGGGAGTATACAATATACAGAGGAAGAGGACGGAGGAAGAAAAGGAAGAGTATCCGAGAAAAACAGGAAGTATACAATATACAGAGGAAGAGGACGGAGAAAGAAAAGGAAGAGTATCCGAGGAAACCAGGAAGTATACAATATACAGAGGAAGAGGACGGAGGAAGAAAAGGAAGAGTATCCGAGGAAACCAGGAAGTATACAATATACAGAAGAAGAGGACGGAGGAAGAAAAGGAAGAGTATCCGAGGAAAACAGGAAGTATGCAATATACAGAGGAAGAGGACGGAGGAAGAAAAGGAAGAGTATATGAGTAAACCAGGAAGTATGCAATATACAGAGGAAGAGGACGGAGGAAGAAAAGGAAGAGTATCTGAGGAAAACAGAAAGTATACAATATACAGAGGAAGAGGACGGAGGAAGAAAAGGAAGAGTATATGAGGAAAACAGGAAGTATGCAATATACAGAGGAAGAGGACGGAGGAAGAAAAGGAAGAGTATCCGAGGAAAACAGGAAGTATACAATATACAGAGGAAGAGGACGGAGAAAGAAAAGGAAGAGTATCCGAGGAAACCAGGAAGTATACAATATACAGAAGAAGAGGACGCAGGAAGAAAAGGAAGAGTATCCGAGGAAACCAGGAAGTATACAATATACAGAGGAAGAGGACGCAGGAAGAAAAGGAAGAGTATCCGAGGAAACCAGGAAGTATACAATATACAGAGGAAGAGGACGGAGGAAGAAAAGGAAGAGTATCCGAGGAAAACAGGAAGTATGCAATATACAGAGGAAGAGGACGGAGGAAGAAAAGGAAGAGTATATGAGTAAACCAGGAAGTATGCAATATACAGAGGAAGAGGACGGAGGAAGAAAAGGAAGAGTATCTGAGGAAAACATGAAGTATACAATATACAGAGGAAGAGGACTAAGGAAGAAACGGAAGAGTATATGAGGAAAACAGGAAGTATACAATATACAGGGGAAGAGGACGGAGGAAGAAAAGGAAGAGTATCCGAGGAAAACAGGAAGTATACAATTTACAGAGGAAGAGGACGGAGGAAGAAAAGGAAGAGTATATGAGGAAAACAGGAAGTATGCAATATATAGAGGAAGAGGACGGAGGAAGAAAAGGAAGAGTATATGAGGAAACCAGGAAGTATGCAATATACAGAGGAAGAGGACGGAGGAAGAAAAGGAAGAGTATCCGAGGAAACCAGGAAGTATACAATATAAAGAGGAAGAGGACGGAAGAAGAAAAGGAAGAGTATATGAGTAAACCAGGAAGTATGCAATATACAGAGGAAGAGGACGGAGGAAGAAAAGGAAGAGTATCTGAGGAAAACATGAAGTATACAATATACAGAGGAAGAGGACTAAGGAAGAAACGGAAGAGTATATGAGGAAAACAGGAAGTATACAATATACAGGGGAAGAGGACGGAGGAAGAAAAGGAAGAGTATCCGAGGAAAACAGGAAGTATACAATTTACAGAGGAAGAGGACGGAGGAAGAAAAGGAAGAGTATACGAGGAAAACAGGAAGTATGCAATATACAGAGGAAGAGGACGGAGGAAGAAAAGGAAGAGTATCCGAGGAAACCAGGAAGTATACAATATACAGAGGAAGAGGACGGAGGAAGAAAAGGAAGAGTATACGAGGAAAACAGGAAGTATCCAATATACAGAGGAAGAGGACGGAGGAAGAAAAGGAAGAGTATCCGAGGAAAACAGGGAGTATACAATATACAGAGGAAGAGGACGGAGGAAGAAACGGAAGAGTATATGAGGAAAACAGGAAGTATACAATATACAGGGGAAGAGGACGGAGGAAGAAAAGGAAGAGTATCCGAGGAAAACAGGAAGTATACAATTTACAGAGGAAGAGGACGGAGGAAGAAAAGGAAGAGTATATGAGGAAAACAGGAAGTATGCAATATATAGAGGAAGAGGACGGAGGAAGAAAAGGAAGAGTATATGAGGAAACCAGGAAGTATGCAATATACAGATGAAGAGGACGGAGGAAGAAAAGGAAGAGTATCCGAGGAAACCAGGAAGTATACAATATAAAGAGGAAGAGGACGGAAGAAGAAAAGGAAGAGTATCCGAGGAAAACAGGAAGTATGCAATATACAGAGGAAGAGGACGGAGGAAGAAAAGGAAGAGTATATGAGGAAACCAGGAAGTATGCAATATACAGAGGAAGAGGATGGAGGAAGAAAAGGAAGAGTATCCGAGGAAACCAGGAAGTATACAATATAAAGAGGAAGAGGACGGAAGAAGAAAAGGAAGAGTATCCGAGGAAAACAGGAAGTATGCAATATACAGAAGAAGAGGACGGAGGAAGAAAAGGAAGAGTATACGAGGAAAACAGGAAGTATACAATATACAGAGGAAGAGGACAGAGGAAGAAAAGGAAGAGTATCCGAGGAAAACAGGAAGTATACAATATACAGAGGAAGAGGACGGAGGAAGAAAAGGAAGAGTATACAAGGAAAACAGGAAGTATACAATATACAGAGGAAGAGGACGGAGAAAGAAAAGGAAGAGAATCCGAGGAAACCAGGAAGTATGCAATATATAGAGGAAGAGGACGGAGGAAGAAAAGGAAGAGTATCCGAGGAAACCAGGAAGTATACAATATACAGAAGAAGAGGACGGAGGAAGAAAAGGAAGAGTATCCGAGGAAAACAGGAAGTATGCAATATACAGAGGAAGAGGACGGAGGAAGAAAAGGAAGAGTATATGAGTAAACCAGGAAGTATGCAATATACAGAGGAAGAGGACGGAGGAAGAAAAGGAAGAGTATCTGGGGAAAACAGGAAGTATACAATATACAGAGGAAGAGGACGAAGGAAGAAACGGAAGAGTATATGAGGAAAACGGGAAGTATACAATATACAGAGGAAGAGGACGGAGGAAGAAAAGGAAGAGTATCCGAGGAAACCAGGAAGTCTACAATATACAGAAGAAGAGGACGGAGGAAGAAAAGGAAGAGTATCCGAGGAAAACAGGAAGTATGCAATATACAGAGGAAGAGTACGGAGGAAGAAAAGGAAGAGTATCCGAGGAAAACAGGAAGTATACAATATACAGAGGAAGAGGACGAAGGAAGAAACGGAAGAGTATATGAGGAAAACAGGAAGTATACAATATACAGGGGAAGAGGACGGAGGAAGAAAAGGAAGAGTATATGAGGAAAACAGGAAGTATGCAATATATAGAGGAAGAGAACGGAGGAAGGAAAGGAAGAGAATATGAGGAAAACAGGAAGTATGCAATAAACAGAGGAAGAGGACGGAGGAAGAAAAGGAAGAGTATCCGAGGAAACCAGGAAGTATACAATATACAGAGGAAGAGGACGGAAGAAGAAAAGGAAGAGTATCCGAGGAAAACAGGAAGTATGCAATAAACAGAGGAAGAGGACAGAGGAAGAAAAGGAAGAGTATCCGAGGAAAACAGGAAGTATACAATATACAGAGGAAGAGGACGGAGGAAGAAACGGAAGAGTATATGAGGAAAACAGGAAGTATACAATATACAGGGGAAGAGGACGGAGGAAGAAAAGGAAGAGTATCCGAGGAAAACAGGAAGTATACAATTTACAGAGGAAGAGGACGGAGGAAGAAAAGGAAGAGTATATGAGGAAAACAGGAAGTATGCAATATATAGAGGAAGAGGACGGAGGAAGAAAAGGAAGAGTATATGAGGAAACCAGGAAGTATGCAATATACAGATGAAGAGGACGGAGGAAGAAAAGGAAGAGTATCCGAGGAAACCAGGAAGTATACAATATAAAGAGGAAGAGGACGGAAGAAGAAAAGGAAGAGTATCCGAGGAAAACAGGAAGTATGCAATATACAGAGGAAGAGGACGGAGGAAGAAAAGGAAGAGTATATGAGGAAACCAGGAAGTATGCAATATACAGAGGAAGAGGATGGAGGAAGAAAAGGAAGAGTATCCGAGGAAACCAGGAAGTATACAATATAAAGAGGAAGAGGACGGAAGAAGAAAAGGAAGAGTATCCGAGGAAAACAGGAAGTATGCAATATACAGAAGAAGAGGACGGAGGAAGAAAAGGAAGAGTATACGAGGAAAACAGGAAGTATACAATATACAGAGGAAGAGGACAGAGGAAGAAAAGGAAGAGTATCCGAGGAAAACAGGAAGTATACAATATACAGAGGAAGAGGACGGAGGAAGAAAAGGAAGAGTATACAAGGAAAACAGGAAGTATACAATATACAGAGGAAGAGGACGGAGAAAGAAAAGGAAGAGAATCCGAGGAAACCAGGAAGTATGCAATATATAGAGGAAGAGGACGGAGGAAGAAAAGGAAGAGTATCCGAGGAAACCAGGAAGTATACAATATACAGAAGAAGAGGACGGAGGAAGAAAAGGAAGAGTATCCGAGGAAAACAGGAAGTATGCAATATACAGAGGAAGAGGACGGAGGAAGAAAAGGAAGAGTATATGAGTAAACCAGGAAGTATGCAATATACAGAGGAAGAGGACGGAGGAAGAAAAGGAAGAGTATCTGGGGAAAACAGGAAGTATACAATATACAGAGGAAGAGGACGAAGGAAGAAACGGAAGAGTATATGAGGAAAACGGGAAGTATACAATATACAGAGGAAGAGGACGGAGGAAGAAAAGGAAGAGTATCCGAGGAAACCAGGAAGTCTACAATATACAGAAGAAGAGGACGGAGGAAGAAAAGGAAGAGTATCCGAGGAAAACAGGAAGTATGCAATATACAGAGGAAGAGTACGGAGGAAGAAAAGGAAGAGTATCCGAGGAAAACAGGAAGTATACAATATACAGAGGAAGAGGACGAAGGAAGAAACGGAAGAGTATATGAGGAAAACAGGAAGTATACAATATACAGGGGAAGAGGACGGAGGAAGAAAAGGAAGAGTATATGAGGAAAACAGGAAGTATGCAATATATAGAGGAAGAGAACGGAGGAAGGAAAGGAAGAGAATATGAGGAAAACAGGAAGTATGCAATAAACAGAGGAAGAGGACGGAGGAAGAAAAGGAAGAGTATCCGAGGAAACCAGGAAGTATACAATATACAGAGGAAGAGGACGGAAGAAGAAAAGGAAGAGTATCCGAGGAAAACAGGAAGTATGCAATAAACAGAGGAAGAGGACAGAGGAAGAAAAGGAAGAGTATCCGAGGAAAACAGGAAGTATACAATATACAGAGGAAGAGGACGGAGGAAGAAAAGGAAGAGTATCCAAGGAAAACAGGAAGTATACAATATACAGAGGAAGAGGACGGAGGAAGAAAGGAAGAGTATCCGAAGAAAACAGGAAGTATACAATATACAGAGGAAGAGGACGGAGGAAGAAAAGGAAGAGTATCCGAGGAAAACAGGAAGTATGCAATATACAGAGGAAGAGGACAGAGGAAGAAAAGGAAGAGTATCCGAGGAAAACAGGAAGTATACAATATACAGAGGAAGAGGACGAAGGAAGAAAAGGAAGAGTATATGAGGAAACCAGGAAGTATACAATATACAGAGGAAGAGGACAGAGGAAGAAAAGGAAGAGTATCCGAGGAAAACAGGAAGTATACAATATACAGAGGAAGGGGACGGAGGAAGAAAAGGAAGAGTATGCGAGGAAAACAGGAAGTATACAATATACAGAGGAAGAGGACGAAGGAAGAAAAGGAAGAGTATATGAGGAAACCAGGAAGTATACAATATACAGAGGAAGAGGACAGAGGAAGAAAAGGAAGAGTATCCGAGGAAAACAGGAAGTATACAATATACAGAGGAAGAGGACGGAGGAAAAAAAGGAAGAGTATCCGAGGAAAACAGGAAGTATACAATATACAGAGGAAGAGGACGGAGGAAGAAAAGGAAGAGTATCCGAGGAAAACAGGAAGTATGCAATATACAGAGGAAGAGGACAGAGGAAGAAAAGGAAGAGTATATGAGGAAAACAGGAAGTATACAATATACAGAGGAAGAGGACGGAGGAATAAAAGGAAGAGTATCCGAGGAAAACAGGAAGTATGCAATATACAGAGGAAGAGGATGGAGGAAGAAAAGGAAGAGTATATGAGGAAAACAGGAAGTATACAATATATAGAGGAAGAGGACGGAGGAAGAAAAGGAAGAGTATCCGAGGAAAACAGGAAGTATACAATATACAGAGGAAGAGGATGAAGGAAGAAACGGAAGAGTATATGAGGAAAACAGGAAGTATACAACATACAGGGGAAGAGGACGGAGGAAGAAAAGGAAGAGTATCCGAGGAAAACAGGAAGTATACAATATACAGAGGAAGAGGACGGAGGAAGAAAAGGAAGAGTATATGAGGAAAACAGGAAGTATACAATATACAGAGGAAGAGGACGAAGGAAGAAACGGAAGAGTATATGAGGAAAACAGGAAGTATACAACATACAGGGGAAGAGGACAGAGGAAGAAAAGGAAGAGTATCCGAGGAAAACAGGAAGTATACAATATACAGAGGAAGAGGACGGAGGAAGAAAAGGAAGAGTATATGAGGAAAACAGGAAGTATGCAATATATAGAGGAAGAGGACGGAGGAAGAAAAGGAAGAGTATATGAGGAAATCAGGAAGTATACAATATACAGAGGAAGAGGACACAGGAAGAAAAGGAAGAGTATATGAGGAAACCAGGAAGTATGCAATATACAGAGGAAGAGGACGGAAGAAGAAAAGGAAGAGTATCCGAGGAAAACAGGAAGTATGCAATATACAGAGGAAGAGGATGGAGGAAGAAAAGGAAGAGTATCCGAGGAAAACAGGAAGTATACAACATACAGAGGAAGATGAGGGAGGAAGAAAAGGAAGAGTATCCGAGGAAAACAGGAAGTATGCAATATACAGAGGAAGAGGACAGAGGAAGAAAAGGAAGAGTATATGAGGAAAACAGGAAGTATACAATATACAGAGGAAGAGGACGAAGGAAGAAAAGGAAGAGTATCCGAGGAAAACAGGAAGTATACAATATACAGAGGAAGAGGACGGAGGAAGAAAAGGAAGAGTATCCGAGGAAAACAGGAAGTATACAATATACAGAGGAAGAGGACGAAGGAAGAAAAGGAAGCGTATATGAGGAAACCAGGAAGTATACAATATACAGAAGAAGAGGACAGAGGAAGAAAAGGAAGAGTATCTGAGGAAAACAGGAAGTATACAATATACAGAGGAAGAGGACGGAGGAAGAAAAGGAAGAGTATCCAAGGAAAACAGGAAGTATGCAATATACAGAGGAAGAGGACGGAGGAAGAAAAGGAAGAGTATCCGAGGAAAACAGGAAGTATTCAACATACAAAGGAAGAGGACAGAGGAAGAAAAGGAAGAGTATCCGAGGAAAACAGGAAGTATACAATATGCAGAGGAAAAGGATAGCGGAAGAAATAGTAGTTATATTCTTGTATATAAGGGACAGTATTATAGTAGTTATATTCTTGTACATAGGGGCAGTATTATAGTAGTTATATTCTTGTACATAGGGGGCAGTATGGTAGTCATTATATTCCTACTTCCTATTCCTAGTAGTTATACTCTCATGCGCTCCCCCCTTCATTTCCTCCTCTTCCCTTCATCCTCCTCTCTTCATTTCCTCCTCTTCCCCTCATGCTCCTCTCTTCATTTCCTCCTCTTCCTCTCATGCTCCTCTCTTCATTTCCTCCTCTTCCCCTCATGCTCCTCTCTTCATTTCCTCCTCTTCCCCTCATGCTCCCCCCTTCATTTCCTCCTCTTCCCCTCATGCTCCTCTCTTCATTTCCTCCTCTTCCCCTCATGCTCCTCTCTTCATTTCCTCCTCTTCCTCTCATGCTCCTCTCTTCATTTCCTCCTCTTCCCCTCATGCTCCTCTCTTCATTTCCTCCTCTTCCCCTCATGCTCCTCTCTTCATTTCCTCCTCTTCCTCTCATGCTCCTCTCTTCATTTCCTCCTCTTCCCCTCATGCTCCTCTCTTCATTTCCTCCTCTTCCCCTCATGCTCCCCCCTTCATTTCCTCCTCTTCCTCTCATGCTCCTCTCTTCATTTCCTCCTCTTCCCCTCATGCTCCCCCCTTCATTTCCTCCTCTTCCCCTCATGCTCCTCTCTTCATTTCCTCCTCTTCCCCTCATGCTCCCCCTTCATTTCCTCCTCTTCCTCCCATGTTCCTCTTTTTATTTCCTCCTCTTCCCTTCTTGCTCCTCTCTTCATTTCTTCCTCTTCCCCTCATGCTCTTCTCTTCATTTCCTCCTCTTTCCTCTCATGCTCCTCCCTTAATTTTCTCATCTTCCCTTCATGCATTTCTCTTAATTTCCTCCTCCTCCTCTCATGCTTCTCTCTTTATTTCCCCCTCTTCCCCTCATGCTCCTCTCTTCATTTCCTCATCTTCCCCTCATGCTCTTCTCTTCATTTCCTCCTCTTCCCCTCATGCTCCTCTCTTCATTTCCTCCTCTTCCTCTCATACTCCTCTCTTTATTTCCTCTTCTTCCCCTCATGCTCCCACCTTCATTTCCTCCTCTTCCTCCCATGCTCCTCTCTTTATTTCCTCCTCTTCCCTTCATGCTCCTCTCTTCATTTCCTCCTCTTCCCCTCATGCTCCTCTCTTCGTTTCCGCTTCCCCTCATGCTCCTCTCTTCATTTCTCCTCTTTCTCTCACGCTCCTCTCCTTATTTCCTTCTCTTCCTCTCACACTCCTCTCTTTATTTCATCTTCTTCCCCTCATGCTCCTCTCTTCATTTCCTCCTCTTCCACTCATGCTCCTCTCTTCATTTCCTCCTCTTCCCCTCACACTCTTCTCTTCATTTCCTCCTCTTTCCTGTCATGCTCCTCCCTTCATTTCCTCCTCTTCCCTTCATGCTCCACTCTTCATTTCCTCCTCTTCCCCTCATGCTCCTCTCTTCATTTCCTCCTCTTCCCTTCATGCTCTTCTCTTCATTTCCTACTCTTCCCTTCATGCTCTACTCTTCATTTCCTCCTCTTCCTCTCATGCTCCTCTCTTTATTTCCCCCTCTTCCTTTCATGCTCCTCTCTTTATTTCCTCCTCTTCCCTTCATGCTCTTCTCTTCATTTCCTCCTCTTCCTCTCATGCTTCTCTCTTTATTTCCCCCTCTTCTCCTCATGCTCCTCTTTTCATTTCCTCATCTTCCCCTCATGCTCTTCTCTTCATTTTCTCCTCTTCCCCTCATGCTCCTCTCTTCATTTCGTCCTCTTCCTCTCATGCTCCTCTCTTCATTTCTCCACTTCCTCTCACGCTCCTCTCCTTATTTCCTCCTCTTCCTCTCACACTCCTCTCTTTATTTCCTCTTTTTCCCCTCATGCTCCCCCCTTCATTTCCTCCTCTTCCTCCCATGCTCTTCTCTTCATTTTCTCCTCTTCCCCTCATGCTCCTCTCTTTATTTCCTCTTTTTCCCCTCATGCTCCCCCTTCCTTTCCTCCTCTTCCTCCCATGCTCCTCTTTTTATTTCCTCCTCTTCCCTTCATGCTCCTCTCTTCATTTCCTCCTCTTCCCTTCATGCTCTTTTCTTCATTTCCTCCTCTTCCTCTCATGCTCCTCTCTTTATTTCCCCCTCTTCCCCTCATGCTCCTCTCTTCATTTCCTCATCTTCCCCTCATGCTCTTCTCTTCATTTTCTCCTCTTCCCCTCATGCTCCTCTCTTCATTTCGTCCTCTTCCTCTCATGCTCCTCTCTTCATTTCTCCTCTTCCTCTCACGCTCCTCTCCTTATTTCCTCCTCTTCCTCTCACACTCCTCTCTTTATTTCCTCTTTTTCCCCTCATGCTCCCCCCTTCATTTCCTCCTCTTCCTCTCATGCTCTTCTCTTCATTTTCTCCTCTTCCCCTCATGCTCCTCTCTTTATTTCCTCTTTTTCCCCTCATGCTCCCCCTTCCTTTCCTCCTCTTCCTCCCATGCTCCTCTTTTTATTTCCTCCTCTTCCCTTCATGCTCCTCTCTTCATTTCCTCCTCTTCCCCTCATGCTCCTCTCTTCATTTCCTCCTCTTCCCTTCATGCTCTTTTCTTCATTTCCTCCTCTTCCTCTCATGCTCCTCTCTTTATTTCCCCCTCTTCCCCTCATGCTCCTCTCTTCATTTCCTCATCTTCCCCTCATGCTCTTCTCTTCATTTCCTCCTCTTCCCCTTATGCTCATCTCTTCATTTCCTCCTCTTCCTCTCATGCTCCTCTTTTCATTTCCTCCTCTTCCCCTCACGCTCCTCTCCTTATTTCCTCCTCTTCCTCTCACACTCCTCTCTTTATTTTCTCTTCTTCCCCTCATGCTCCCCCCTTCATTTCCTCCTCTTCCCCTCATGCTCCTCTCTTCATTTCCTCCTCTTCCCCTCATGCTCCTCTCCTTATTTCCTTCTCTTCCTCTCACACTCCTCTCTTTATTTCCTCTTCTTTCCCTCATGCTCTTCTCTTCATTTCCTCTTCTTCCCCTCATGCTCCTCTCTTCATTACCTGCTCTTCTCTTCATTTCATCTTCTTTCCACTCATGCTCCTCCCTTCATTTTATCCTCTTCCCTTCATGCTCTTCTCTTCATCTCCTCCTCTTCCTCTCATGCTCCTCTCTTCATTTCCTCCTCTTCCCCTCACGCTCCTCTCTTCATTTCCTCCTCTTCCTCTCATGCTCCTCTCTTCATTTCCTCCTCTTCCCCTCACGCTCCTCTCCTTATTTCCTCCTCTTCCTCTCACACTCCTCTCTTTATTTCCTCTTCTTCCCCTCATGCTCCCCCCTTCATTTCCTCCTCTTCCTTCCATGCTCCTCTCTTCATTTCCTCCTCTTCCCCTCATGCTCCTCTCTTTATTTCCCCCTCTTCCCCTCATGCTCCTCTTTTCATTTCCTCATCTTCCCCTCATGCTCCTCTCTTCATTTCGTCCTCTTCTTCTCATGCTCCTCTCTTCATTTCTCCTCTTCCTCTCACGCTCCTCTCCTTATTTCCTCCTCTTCCTCTCACACTCCTCTCTTTATTTCCTCTTTTTCCCCTCATGCTCCCCCATTCATTTCCTCCTCTTCCTCCCATGCTCTTCTCTTCATTTTCTCCTCCTCCCCTCATGCTCCTCTCTTTATTTCCTCTTTTTCCCCTCATGCTCCCCCCTTCATTTCCTCCTCTTCCTCCCATGCTCCTCTTTTTATTTCCTCCTCTTCCCTTCATTCTCCTCTCTTCATTTCCTCCTCTTCCCCTCATGCTCTTCTCTTCATTTCCTCCTCTTCCCTTCATGCTCTTTTTTCATTTCCTCCTCTTCCTCTCATGCTCCTCTCTTTATTTCCCCCTCTTCCCCTCATGCTCCTCTCTTCATTTCCTCATCTTCCCCTCATGCTCCTCTCTTCATTTCCTCCTCTTCCCCTCATGCTCCTCTCCTTATTTCCTCCTCTTCCTCTCACACTCCTCTCTTTATTTCCTCTTCTTCCCCTCATGCTCCCCCCTTCATTTCCTCCTCTTCCTTCCATGCTCCTCTCTTCATTTCCTCCTCTTCCCCTCATGCTCCTCTCCTTATTTCCTTATCTTCCTCTCACACTCCTCTCTTTATTTCCTCTTCTTCCCCTCATGCTCTTCTCTTCATTTCCTCCTCTTCCCCTCACGCTCCTCTCTTCATTTCCTCCTCTTCCCCTCACGCTCCTCTCTTCATTTCCTCCTCTTTCCTCTCATGCTCCTCCCTTCATTTCATCCTCTTCCCTTCATGCTCTTCTCTTCATCTCCTCCTATTCCTCTCATGCTCCTCTCTTCATTTCCTCCTCTTCCCCTCACGCTCCTCTCTTCATTTCCTCCTCTTCCCCTCACGCTCCTCTCTTCATTTCCTCCTCTTTCCTCTCATGCTCCTCCCTTCATTTCATCCTCTTCCCTTCATGCTCTTCTCTTCATCTCCTCCTCTTCCTCTCATGCTCCCCCCTTCATTTCCTCCTCTTCCCCTCATGCTCCTCTCTTCATTTCCTCCTCTTCCCCTCACGCTCCTCTCCTTATTTCCTCCTCTTCCTCTCACACTCCTCTCTTTATTTCCTCTCCTTCCCCTCATGCTCCCCCCTTCATTCCCTCATCTTCCCCTCATGTTCCTCTCTTCATTTCCTCCTCTTCCCGTCATGCTCCTCTCTTGATTTCCTCCTTTTCCCCTCATGCTCCTCTCTTCATTTCCTCCTCTTCCCCTCATGCTCCTCTCTTCATTTCTACTCTTTCTCTCATGCTCCTCTCCTTATTTCCTTCTCTTCCTCTCACACTCCTCTCTTTATTTCCTCTTCTTCCCCTCATGCTCCCCCCTTCATTTCCTCATCTTCCCCTCATGCTCCTCTCTTCATTTCCTCCTCTTCCCGTCATGCTCCTCTCTTCATTTGCTCCTCTTCCTCTCATGCTCTTCTCTTCATCTCCTCCTCTTCCTCTCATGCTCCTCTCTTCATTTCCTCCTCTTCCTCTCACGCTCCTCTCTTCATTTCCTCCTCTTCCCCTCACGCTCCTCTCTTCATTTCCTCCTCTTCCCCTCACGCTCCTCTCCTTATTTCCTCCTCTTCCTCTCACACTCCTCTCTTTATTTCCTCTTTTTCCCTTCATGCTCCCCCCTTCATTTCCTCCTCTTCCCCTCATGCTCCTCTCTTCATTTCCTCCTCTTCCCCTCATGCTCCTCTCTTCATTTCCTCCTCTTCCCCTCATGCTCCTCTCTTCATTTCAACTCTTTCTCTCATGCTCCTCTCTTTATTTCCTCCTCTTCCTCTCATGCTCCTCTTTTCATTTCTACTCTCTCTCACGCTCCTCTCCTTATTTCCTTCTCTTCTTCTCACACTCCTCTCTTCATTTCCTCCTCTTCCCCTCATGCTCTTCTCTTCATTTCCTCCTCTTTCCTCTCATGCTCCTCTCTTCATTTCGTCCTCTTCCCTTCATGCTCTTCTCTTCATCTCCTCCTCTTCCTCTCATGCTCCTCTCTTCATTTCCTCCTCTTCCCCTCACGCTCTTCTCTTCATCTCCTCCTCTTCCTCTCATGCTCCTCTCTTTATTTCCTCCTCTTCCCCTCATACTCCTCTCATCTCCTCCTCTTCCTTTCATGCTCCTCTCTTCATTTCCTCCTCTTCCTCTCACGCTCCTCTCTTCATTTCCTCCTCTTCCCCTCATGCTCCTCTCTTCATCTCCTCCTCTTCCCCTCATGCTCCTCTCTTAATTTCCTCCTCATCCCCTCATGCTCCTCTCTTCATTTCCTCCTCTTCCCCTCACACTCCTCTCTTCATTTCCTCCTCTTCCTCTCATGCTCCTCTCTTCATTTCCTCCTCTTCCTCTCATGCTCCTCTCTTCATTTCCTCCTCTTCTTCTTACACTCCTCTCTTCATTTCCTCCTCTTCCCCTCATGCTCCCCCTTCATTTCCTCCTCTTCCTCCCATGTTCCTCTTTTTATTTCCTCCTCTTCCCTTCTTGCTCCTCTCTTCATTTCTTCCTCTTCCCCTCATGCTCTTCTCTTCATTTCCTCCTCTTTCCTCTCATGCTCCTCCCTTAATTTTCTCATCTTCCCTTCATGCATTTCTCTTAATTTCCTCCTCCTCCTCTCATGCTTCTCTCTTTATTTCCCCCTCTTCCCCTCATGCTCCTCTCTTCATTTCCTCATCTTCCCCTCATGCTCTTCTCTTCATTTCCTCCTCTTCCCCTCATGCTCCTCTCTTCATTTCCTCCTCTTCCTCTCATACTCCTCTCTTTATTTCCTCTTCTTCCCCTCATGCTCCCACCTTCATTTCCTCCTCTTCCTCCCATGCTCCTCTCTTTATTTCCTCCTCTTCCCTTCATGCTCCTCTCTTCATTTCCTCCTCTTCCCCTCATGCTCCTCTCTTCGTTTCCGCTTCCCCTCATGCTCCTCTCTTCATTTCTCCTCTTTCTCTCACGCTCCTCTCCTTATTTCCTTCTCTTCCTCTCACACTCCTCTCTTTATTTCATCTTCTTCCCCTCATGCTCCTCTCTTCATTTCCTCCTCTTCCACTCATGCTCCTCTCTTCATTTCCTCCTCTTCCCCTCACACTCTTCTCTTCATTTCCTCCTCTTTCCTGTCATGCTCCTCCCTTCATTTCCTCCTCTTCCCTTCATGCTCCACTCTTCATTTCCTCCTCTTCCCCTCATGCTCCTCTCTTCATTTCCTCCTCTTCCCTTCATGCTCTTCTCTTCATTTCCTACTCTTCCCTTCATGCTCTACTCTTCATTTCCTCCTCTTCCTCTCATGCTCCTCTCTTTATTTCCCCCTCTTCCTTTCATGCTCCTCTCTTTATTTCCTCCTCTTCCCTTCATGCTCTTCTCTTCATTTCCTCCTCTTCCTCTCATGCTTCTCTCTTTATTTCCCCCTCTTCTCCTCATGCTCCTCTTTTCATTTCCTCATCTTCCCCTCATGCTCTTCTCTTCATTTTCTCCTCTTCCCCTCATGCTCCTCTCTTCATTTCGTCCTCTTCCTCTCATGCTCCTCTCTTCATTTCTCCACTTCCTCTCACGCTCCTCTCCTTATTTCCTCCTCTTCCTCTCACACTCCTCTCTTTATTTCCTCTTTTTCCCCTCATGCTCCCCCCTTCATTTCCTCCTCTTCCTCCCATGCTCTTCTCTTCATTTTCTCCTCTTCCCCTCATGCTCCTCTCTTTATTTCCTCTTTTTCCCCTCATGCTCCCCCTTCCTTTCCTCCTCTTCCTCCCATGCTCCTCTTTTTATTTCCTCCTCTTCCCTTCATGCTCCTCTCTTCATTTCCTCCTCTTCCCTTCATGCTCTTTTCTTCATTTCCTCCTCTTCCTCTCATGCTCCTCTCTTTATTTCCCCCTCTTCCCCTCATGCTCCTCTCTTCATTTCCTCATCTTCCCCTCATGCTCTTCTCTTCATTTTCTCCTCTTCCCCTCATGCTCCTCTCTTCATTTCGTCCTCTTCCTCTCATGCTCCTCTCTTCATTTCTCCTCTTCCTCTCACGCTCCTCTCCTTATTTCCTCCTCTTCCTCTCACACTCCTCTCTTTATTTCCTCTTTTTCCCCTCATGCTCCCCGCTTCATTTCCTCCTCTTCCTCTCATGCTCTTCTCTTCATTTTCTCCTCTTCCCCTCATGCTCCTCTCTTTATTTCCTCTTTTTCCCCTCATGCTCCCCCTTCCTTTCCTCCTCTTCCTCCCATGCTCCTCTTTTTATTTCCTCCTCTTCCCTTCATGCTCCTCTCTTCATTTCCTCCTCTTCCCCTCATGCTCCTCTCTTCATTTCCTCCTCTTCCCTTCATGCTCTTTTCTTCATTTCCTCCTCTTCCTCTCATGCTCCTCTCTTTATTTCCCCCTCTTCCCCTCATGCTCCTCTCTTCATTTCCTCATCTTCCCCTCATGCTCTTCTCTTCATTTCCTCCTCTTCCCCTTATGCTCATCTCTTCATTTCCTCCTCTTCCTCTCATGCTCCTCTTTTCATTTCCTCCTCTTCCCCTCACGCTCCTCTCCTTATTTCCTCCTCTTCCTCTCACACTCCTCTCTTTATTTTCTCTTCTTCCCCTCATGCTCCCCCCTTCATTTCCTCCTCTTCCCCTCATGCTCCTCTCTTCATTTCCTCCTCTTCCCCTCATGCTCCTCTCCTTATTTCCTTCTCTTCCTCTCACACTCCTCTCTTTATTTCCTCTTCTTTCCCTCATGCTCTTCTCTTCATTTCCTCTTCTTCCCCTCATGCTCCTCTCTTCATTACCTGCTCTTCTCTTCATTTCCTCTTCTTTCCACTCATGCTGCTCCCTTCATTTTATCCTCTTCCCTTCATGCTCTTCTCTTCATCTCCTCCTCTTCCTCTCATGCTCCTCTCTTCATTTCCTCCTCTTCCCCTCACGCTCCTCTCTTCATTTCCTCCTCTTCCTCTCATGCTCCTCTCTTCATTTCCTCCTCTTCCCCTCACGCTCCTCTCCTTATTTCCTCCTCTTCCTCTCACACTCCTCTCTTTATTTCCTCTTCTTCCCCTCATGCTCCCCCCTTCATTTCCTCCTCTTCCTTCCATGCTCCTCTCTTCATTTCCTCCTCTTCCCCTCATGCTCCTCTCTTTATTTCCCCCTCTTCCCCTCATGCTCCTCTTTTCATTTCCTCATCTTCCCCTCATGCTCCTCTCTTCATTTCGTCCTCTTCTTCTCATGCTCCTCTCTTCATTTCTCCTCTTCCTCTCACGCTCCTCTCCTTATTTCCTCCTCTTCCTCTCACACTCCTCTCTTTATTTCCTCTTTTTCCCCTCATGCTCCCCCATTCATTTCCTCCTCTTCCTCCCATGCTCTTCTCTTCATTTTCTCCTCCTCCCCTCATGCTCCTCTCTTTATTTCCTCTTTTTCCCCTCATGCTCCCCCCTTCATTTCCTCCTCTTCCTCCCATGCTCCTCTTTTTATTTCCTCCTCTTCCCTTCATTCTCCTCTCTTCATTTCCTCCTCTTCCCCTCATGCTCTTCTCTTCATTTCCTCCTCTTCCCTTCATGCTCTTTTTTCATTTCCTCCTCTTCCTCTCATGCTCCTCTCTTTATTTCCCCCTCTTCCCCTCATGCTCCTCTCTTCATTTCCTCATCTTCCCCTCATGCTCCTCTCTTCATTTCCTCCTCTTCCCCTCATGCTCCTCTCCTTATTTCCTCCTCTTCCTCTCACACTCCTCTCTTTATTTCCTCTTCTTCCCCTCATGCTCCCCCCTTCATTTCCTCCTCTTCCTTCCATGCTCCTCTCTTCATTTCCTCCTCTTCCCCTCATGCTCCTCTCCTTATTTCCTTATCTTCCTCTCACACTCCTCTCTTTATTTCCTCTTCTTCCCCTCATGCTCTTCTCTTCATTTCCTCCTCTTCCCCTCACGCTCCTCTCTTCATTTCCTCCTCTTCCCCTCACGCTCCTCTCTTCATTTCCTCCTCTTTCCTCTCATGCTCCTCCCTTCATTTCATCCTCTTCCCTTCATGCTCTTCTCTTCATCTCCTCCTATTCCTCTCATGCTCCTCTCTTCATTTCCTCCTCTTCCCCTCACGCTCCTCTCTTCATTTCCTCCTCTTCCCCTCACGCTCCTCTCTTCATTTCCTCCTCTTTCCTCTCATGCTCCTCCCTTCATTTCATCCTCTTCCCTTCATGCTCTTCTCTTCATCTCCTCCTCTTCCTCTCATGCTCCCCCCTTCATTTCCTCCTCTTCCCCTCATGCTCCTCTCTTCATTTCCTCCTCTTCCCCTCACGCTCCTCTCCTTATTTCCTCCTCTTCCTCTCACACTCCTCTCTTTATTTCCTCTCCTTCCCCTCATGCTCCCCCCTTCATTCCCTCATCTTCCCCTCATGTTCCTCTCTTCATTTCCTCCTCTTCCCGTCATGCTCCTCTCTTCATTTCCTCCTCTTCCTTCCATGCTCCTCTCTTGATTTCCTCCTTTTCCCCTCATGCTCCTCTCTTCATTTCCTCCTCTTCCCCTCATGCTCCTCTCTTCATTTCTACTCTTTCTCTCATGCTCCTCTCCTTATTTCCTTCTCTTCCTCTCACACTCCTCTCTTTATTTCCTCTTCTTCCCCTCATGCTCCCCCCTTCATTTCCTCATCTTCCCCTCATGCTCCTCTCTTCATTTCCTCCTCTTCCCGTCATGCTCCTCTCTTCATTTGCTCCTCTTCCTCTCATGCTCTTCTCTTCATCTCCTCCTCTTCCTCTCATGCTCCTCTCTTCATTTCCTCCTCTTCCTCTCACGCTCCTCTCTTCATTTCCTCCTCTTCCCCTCACGCTCCTCTCTTCATTTCCTCCTCTTCCCCTCACGCTCCTCTCCTTATTTCCTCCTCTTCCTCTCACACTCCTCTCTTTATTTCCTCTTTTTCCCTTCATGCTCCCCCCTTCATTTCCTCCTCTTCCCCTCATGCTCCTCTCTTCATTTCCTCCTCTTCCCCTCATGCTCCTCTCTTCATTTCCTCCTCTTCCCCTCATGCTCCTCTCTTCATTTCAACTCTTTCTCTCATGCTCCTCTCTTTATTTCCTCCTCTTCCTCTCATGCTCCTCTTTTCATTTCTACTCTCTCTCACGCTCCTCTCCTTATTTCCTTCTCTTCTTCTCACACTCCTCTCTTCATTTCCTCCTCTTCCCCTCATGCTCTTCTCTTCATTTCCTCCTCTTTCCTCTCATGCTCCTCTCTTCATTTCGTCCTCTTCCCTTCATGCTCTTCTCTTCATCTCCTCCTCTTCCTCTCATGCTCCTCTCTTCATTTCCTCCTCTTCCCCTCACGCTCTTCTCTTCATCTCCTCCTCTTCCTCTCATGCTCCTCTCTTTATTTCCTCCTCTTCCCCTCATACTCCTCTCATCTCCTCCTCTTCCTTTCATGCTCCTCTCTTCATTTCCTCCTCTTCCTCTCACGCTCCTCTCTTCATTTCCTCCTCTTCCCCTCATGCTCCTCTCTTCATCTCCTCCTCTTCCCCTCATGCTCCTCTCTTAATTTCCTCCTCATCCCCTCATGCTCCTCTCTTCATTTCCTCCTCTTCCCCTCACACTCCTCTCTTCATTTCCTCCTCTTCCTCTCATGCTCCTCTCTTCATTTCCTCCTCTTCCTCTCATGCTCCTCTCTTCATTTCCTCCTCTTCTTCTTACACTCCTCTCTTCATTTCCTCCTCTTCCCCTCATGCTCCTCTCTTCATTTCCTCCTCTTCCCCTCATGCTCCTCTCTTCATTTCCTCCTCATCCCCTCACACTCTTCTCTTCATTTACTACTTTTCCCCTCATGCTCCTCTCTTCATTTCCTCCTCATCCCCTCACACTCCTCTCTTCATTTCCTCCTCTTCTTCTTACACTCCTCTCTTCATTTCCTCCTCTCCCCCTCATGCTCCTCTCTTCATTTCCTCCTCTTTCCCTCATGCTCCTCTCTTCATTTCCCCCTCTTCCCCTCACACTCCTCTCTTCATTTCCTCCTCTTCCTCTCATGCTCCTCTCTTCATCTCCTCCTCTTCCCCTCATGCTCCTCTCTTCATTTCCTCCTCATCCCCTCACACTCTTCTCTTCATTTCCTCCTTTTCCCCTCATGCTCCTCTCTTAATTTCCTCCTCATCCCCTCATGCTCCTCTCTTCATTTCCTCCTCTTCCCCTCACACTCCTCTCTTCATTTCCTCCTCTTCCTCTCATGCTCCTCTCTTCATTTCCTCCTCTTCCTCTCATGCTCCTCTCTTCATTTCCTCCTCTTCTTCTTACACTCCTCTCTTCATTTCCTCCTCATCCCCTCATGCTCCTTTCTTCATTTCCTCCTTTTCCTTCATGCTCCTCTCTTCATTTCCTCCTCTTCCTCTCACGCTCCTCTCTTCATTTCCTCTTCTTCTCCTCATGCTCTTCTCTTCATTTCCTCCTCTTCCCCTTATGCACCTCTCTTCATTTCCTCCTCTTCCTCTCACGCTCCTCTCTTCATTTCCTCCTCTTCCTCTCACACTCCTCTCTTCATTTCCTCCTCTTCCCCTCATGCTCTTTTCTTCATCTCCTCCTCTTCCCCTCATGCTCCTCTCTTCATTTCCTCCTCATCCCCTTATGCTCCTTTCTTCATTTCCTCCTTTTCCTTTATGCTCCTCTCTTCATTTCCTCCTCTTCCTCTCACGCTCCTCTCTTCATTTCCTCTTCTTCTCCTCATGCTCTTCTCTTCATTTCCTCCTCTTCCCCTTATGCACCTCTCTTCATTTCCTCCTCTTCCTCTCACGCTCCTCTCTTCATTTCCTCCTCTTCCCCTCATGCTCCTCTCTTCATCTCCTCCTCTTCCCCTCATGCTCCTCTCTTCATTTCCTCCTCATCCCCTCACACTCTTCTCTTCATTTACTACTTTTCCCCTCATGCTCCTCTCTTCATTTCCTCCTCATCCCCTCACACTCCTCTCTTCATTTCCTCCTCTTCTTCTTACACTCCTCTCTTAATTTCCTCCTCTCCCTCTCATGCTCCTCTCTTCATTTCCTCCTCTTTCCCTCATGCTCCTCTCTTCATTTCCCCCTCTTCCCCTCACACTCCTCTCTTCATTTCCTCCTCTTCCTCTCATGCTCCTCTCTTCATCTCCTCCTCTTCCCCTCATGCTCCTCTCTTCATTTCCTCCTCATCCCCTCACACTCTTCTCTTCATTTCCTCCTTTTCCCCTCATGCTCCTCTCTTAATTTCCTCCTCATCCCCTCATGCTCCTCTCTTCATTTCCTCCTCTTCCCCTCACACTCCTCTCTTCATTTCCTCCTCTTCCTCTCATGCTCCTCTCTTCATTCCTCCTCTTCCTCTCATGCTCCTCTCTTCATTTCCTCCTCTTCTTCTTACACTCCTCTCTTCATTTCCTCCTCATCCCCTCATGCTCCTTTCTTCATTTCCTCCTTTTCCTTCATGCACCTCTCTTCATTTCCTCCTCTTCCTCTCACGCTCCTCTCTTCATTTCCTCCTCTTCCTCTCACACTCCTCTCTTCATTTCCTCCTCTTCCCCTCATGCTCCTTTCTTCATCTCCTCCTCTTCCCCTCATGCTCCTCTCTTCATTTCCTCCTCTTCCCCTCACACTCTTCTCTTCATTTACTACTTTTCCCCTCATGCTCCTCTCTTCATTTCCTCCTCATCCCCTCACACTCCTCTCTTCATTTCCTCCTCTTTCTCTCATGCTCCTCTCTTCATTTCCTCCTCTTCTTCTTACACTCCTCTCTTCATTTCCTCCTCTTCCCCTCATGCTCCTCTCTTCATTTCCTCCTCTTTCCCTCATGCTCCTCTCTTCATTTCCCCCTCTTCCCCTCACACTCCTCTCTTCATTTCCTCCTCTTCCTCTCATGCTCCTCTCTTCATTTCCTCCTCTTCTTCTTACACTCCTCTCTTCATTTCTTCCTCTTCCCCTCATGCTCCTCTCTTCATTTCCTCCTCTTTCCCTCATGCTCCTCTCTTCATTTCCCCCTCTTCCTCTCACACTCCTCTCTTCATTTCCCCCTCTTCCTCTCACACTCCTCTCTTCATTTCCTCCTCTTCCTCTCACACTCCTCTCTTCATTTCCTCCTCTTCCTCTCACGCTTCTCTCTTCATTTCCTCTTCTTCTCCTCATGCACCTCTCTTCATTTCCTCCTCTTCCTCTCACACTCCTCTCTTCATTTCCTCCTCTTCCTCTCACACTCCTCTTTTCATTTCCTCCTCTTCCTCTCACGCTTCTCTCTTCATTTCCTCCTCTTCCCCTCACGCTCTTCTCTTCATCTATTCCTCTTCCTCTCATGCTCCTCTCTTCATTTCCTCCTCTTCCCCTCATGCTCCTCTCTTCATTTCCCCCTCTTCCCCTCATGCTCTTCTCTTCATCTCCTCCTCTTCCTCTCATGCTCCTCTCTTTATTTCCTCCTCTTCCCCTCATGCTCCTCTCATCTCCTCCTCTTCCTCTCATGCTCCTCTCTTTATTTCCTCCTCTTCCCCTCATGCTCCTCTCTTCATTTCCTCTTCTTTTCCTCATGCTCTTCTATTCATTTCCTCTTCTTCTCCTCATGCTCTTCTCTTCATTTCCACTTCTTCTCCTCATGCTCCTCCCTTCATTTCCTCCTCTTCCCTTCATGCTCCTCTCTTCATTTCCTCTTCTTCTCCTCATGCTCTTCTCTTCATTTCCTCTTCTTCTCCTCATGCTCCTCCCTTCATTTCCTCCTCTTCCCCTAATGCTCTTCTCTTTATTTCCTCCTCTTCCTCTCATGCTCCTCTCCTTATTTTCTCCTCTTCCCCTCATGCTCCTCTTTTCATTTCCTCATCTTCCCCTCATGCTCCTCTCTTCATTTCCTCCTCTTCCCCTCATGCTCCTCTCTTCATTTCCTCATCTTCCTTTCATGCTCCTCTCTTCATTTTCTCCTCTTCTTCCCCTCATGCTCCTCTCTTCATTTTCTCCTCTTTTTCTCACACTCCTCTCTTCATTTCCTCCTCTTCCCCTCATGCTCCTCTCTTCATTTCCCCCTCTTCCACTCATGCTCCTCTCTTCATTTCTCCTCTTCCTCTCATGCTCCTCTCTTCATTTCCTCCTCTTCCCCTACTCCTCTCTTCATTTCCTCCTCTTCCCCTCATGCTCCTCTCTTCATTTCCCCCTCTTCCTCTCACACTCCTCTCTTCATTTCCTCTTCTTCCTCTCACACTCCTCTCTTCATTTCCTCCTCTTCCTCTCACACTCCTCTCTTCATTTCCCCCTCTTCCTCTCACACTCCTCTCTTCATTTCCTCCTCTTCGTTACACGCTCCTCTCTTCATTTCCTCTTCTTCTCCTCATGCTCCTCCCTTTATTTCCTCCTCTTCCTTTCACACTCCTCTCTTCATTTCCCCCTCTTCCTCTTACACTCCTCTCTTCATTTCCTCCTCTTCCCCTCATGCTCCTCTCTTCATTTCTCCTCTTCCTCTCACACTCCTCTCTTCATTTCCTCCTCTTCCTCTCACACTCCTCTCTTCATTTCCTCCTCTTCCCCTCATGCTCCTCTCTTCATTTCTCCTCTTCCTCTCACGCTCCTCTCTTCATTTCCTCTTCCTCTCATGCTCCTCTCTTCATTTCCTCTTCTTCTCCTCATGCTCTTCTCTTCATTTCCTCCTCTTCCCCTCATGCTCTTCTCTTCATTTCCTCCTCTTCCCCTTATGCTCCTCTCTTCATTTTCTCCTCTTCTTCCCCTCATGCTCCTCTCTTCGTTTCCTCCTCTTCCCCTCATGCTCCTCTCTTCATTTCCCCCTCTTCCACTCATGCTCCTCTCTTTATTTCGCCTCTTCCTCTCATGCTCCTCTCTTCATTTCCTCCTCTTCCCCTCATGCTCCTCTCTTCATTTCCTCCTCTTCCCCTCATGCTCCTCTCTTCATTTCCTCCTCTTCCCCTCATGCTCCTCTCTTCATTTCCCCCTCTTCCTCTCACACTCCTCTCTTCATTTCCTCTTCTTCCTCTCACACTCCTCTCTTCATTTCCTCCTCTTCCTCTCACACTACTCTCTTCATTTCCCCCTCTTCCTCTCACACTCCTCTCTTCATTTCCTCCTCTTCGTCTCACGCTCCTCTCTTCATTTCCTCTTCTTCTCCTCATGCTCCTCCCTTCATTTCCTCCTCTTCCTCTCACACTCCTCTCTTCATTTCCTCCTCTTCCCCTCATGCTCCTCTCTTCATTTCTCCTCTTCCTCTCACACTCCTGTCTTCATTTCCCCCTCTTCCTCTCACACTCCTCTCTTCATTTCCTCCTCTTCCCCTCATGCTGCTCTCTTCATTTCTCCTCTTCCTCTCACGCTCCTCTCTTCATTTCTTCTTCCTCTCATGCTCCTCTCTTCATTTCCTCTTCTTCTCCTCATGCTCTTCTCTTCATTTCCTCCTCTTCCCCTCATGCTCTTCTCTTCATTTCCTCCTCTTCCCCTTATGTTCCTCTCTTCATTTCCCCCTCTTCCTCTCACACTCCTCTCTTCATTTCCTCCTCTTCCCCTCATGCTCCTCTCTTCATTTCCTCCTCTTCCTCTCATGCTCCTCTCTTCATTTCCTCCTCTTCCTCTCACACTCCTCTCTTCATTTCCTCCTCTTCCCCTCATGCTCCTCTCTTCATTTCTTCCTCTTCCCCTCATGCTCCTCTTTTCATTTCCTCATCTTCCCCTCATGCTCCTCTCTTCATTTCCTCCTCTTCCCTTCATGCTCCCTTTTCACTTCCTCCTCTTTCCTTCATGCTCCTCTCTTCATTTTCTCCTCTTTTTCTCACACTCCTCTCTTCATTTCTTCCTCTTCCCCTCATGCTCCTCTCTTCATTTCCTCCTCTACCTCTCATGCTTCTCTCTTCATTTCCTCCTCTTCCTCTCATGCTCCTCTCTTCATTTCCTCCTCTTCCCCTCATGCTCCTCTCTTCATTTCCCCCTCTTCTTCTCACACTCCTTTCTTCATTTCCTCCTCTTCCTCTCACACTCCTCTCTTCATTTCCCCCTCTTCCTCTCACACTCCGCTCTTCATTTCCTCCTCTTCCTCTCACACTCCTCTCTTCATTTCCTCCTCTTCCTCTCACACTCCTCTCTTCATTTCCTCTTCTTCTCCTCATGCTCCTCTCTTCATTTCCCCCTCTTCCCCTCATGCTCCTCTCTTCATTTCCTCCTCTTCCTCTCACGCTCCTCTCTTCATTTCCTCCTCTTCCTCTCACACTCCTCTCTTCATTTCCTCCTCTTCCCCTCATGCTCTTCTCTTCATTTCCTCTTCTTCCCCTCATGCTCCTCTCTTCACTTCCTCCTCTTCCTCTCACGCTCCTCTCTTCATTTCCCCCTGTTCCTCTCACGCTCCTCTCTTCATTTCCTCCTCTTCCTCTCACGCTCCTCTCTTCATTTCCTCCTCTTCCCCTCATGCTCCTCTCTTCATTTCCTCCTCTTCCTCTCATGCTCCTCTCTTCATTTCCTCTTCTTCTCCTCATGCTCCTCTCTTCATTTCCCCCTCTTCCTCTCATGCTCCTCTCTTCATTTCTCCTCTTCCTCTCATGCTCCTCTCTTCATTTCCTCCTCTTCCTCTCACACTCCTCTCTTCATTTCCTCCTCTTCCCCTCATGCTCCTCTCTTCATTTCCTCCTCTTCCTCTCATGCTCCTCTCTTCATTTCCTCCTCTTCCCCTCATGCTCCTCTCTTCATTTCTCCTCTTCCTCTCATGCTCCTCTCTTAATTTCCTCCTCTTCCTCTCACACTCCTCTCTTCATTTCCTTCTCTTCCTCTCATGCTCCTCTCTTCATTTCCTCTTCTTCTCCTCATGCACCTCTCTTCATTTCCTCCTCTTCCTCTCATGCTCCTCTCTTCATTTCTCCTCTTCCTCTCATGCTCCCCCCTTCATTTCCTCCTCTTCCTCTCATGCTCCTCTCTTCATTTCTCCTCTTCCTCTCATGCTCCCCCCTTCATTTCCTCCTCTTCCTCTCACACTCCTCTCTTCATTTCCTTCTCTTCCTCTCATGCTCCTCTCTTCATTTCCTCCTCTTCCCCTCATGCTCCTCTCTTCATTTCCTCCTCTTCCCCTCACGCTCCTCTCTTTATTTCCTCTTCTTCCCCTCATGCTCCCCCCTTCATTTCCTCCTCTTCCTTCCATGCTCCTCTCTTCATTTCCTCCTCTTCCCCTCACGCTCCTCTCTTCATTTCCTCCTCTTCCCCTCACACTCCTCTCTTCATTTCCTCCTCTTCCTCTCATGCTCCTCTCTTCATTTCCCCTCTTCCTCTCACACTCCTCTCTTCATTTCCCCCTATTCCTCTCACACTCCTCTCTTCATTTCCCCCTCTTCCTCTCATGCTCCTCTCTTCATTTCCTCTTCTTCTCCTCATGCTCCTCTCTTCATTTCTCCTCTTCCTCTCATGCTCCTCTCTTCATTTCTCCTCTTCCTCTCACACTCCTCTCTTCATTTCCTCCTCTTCCTCTCACGCTCCTCTCTTCATTTCCTCTTCTTCTCCTCATGCTCCTCTCTTCACTCCCTTCTCTTTCCTTTCCTTCTTTTTGATACTTTTCTTCTCGTCCCTCTTCTTCTCCTCATGCTCCTCTCTTCATTTCCGCCTCTTCCCCTCATGCTCCTCTCTTCACTCCCTTCTCTTTCCTTTCCTTCTTTTTGATACTTTTCTTCTCGTCTCTCTTCTTCACTGTCATCTCTTCTCTTCCTCTCACGCTCCCCCCTTCACTTCCTTCTCTTTCCTTTCCTTCTTTTTGATACTTTTCTTGTCGTCCCTCTTCTTCACTGTCATCTCTCCTCTTCCTTCTCTTCTTTTCTCTTTCCTTCTCTCGTCTTCATTTTCCTTTCTCTTTCATTCGCTTCCTTTTTCCCGTTTTCTCCCTTTTTCCTTCCTCTTTCCATCTTTCCCTTCTTATCTTTCTCTTTTCTTCCTAGTTCTTTTTAGCCTCCACTCTGCTAAATCCATTTATAAGAACAATCTGCTTAGCGGATCTCGTCCGTTATAACAGAAATTATTGCAATAATCCTCCAATGTTCCCGTTGCGCGGAGATTAAAGGACAGAAGAGAAGCGGAGGACAATCTCGTCCATCGGAGCAAGGCAGCAGATTGGGGTTAGCGATAAGATTAGGCCTCACATCCACCATGTCTGGAAGGAAACACTCCTCGGCAGAGATTCGCCGTCGTCTGCGACATTTCAGATTCCGGCTTCTTTACAAGTCGACAGTCTTTTATCAACACAAATATGAGTGGCAAGAAAAGGCGCGAAAAAACCCCGAGGAAGGAAGCGCAAATGTGACGGGTGTAAACGCCAGGAAAAATGAATCATAAAAGATATGCATGCATAAATAAATCAAGAAAATAAAAACTGCAAACATTAAACAAAATAAAACATATATAGAAATAAATGTAAATAAAGAAAATTAAAGAATGAAAAAGTAACAAAAAAATAGAGAAAATAGAAGAAGTGCTCAGTGTATTGCCGAACCGCGGAGGTGCGAGTCTCCGGTACACGGCAGGTTCCCGGGGGATGCCAGAATATGGCAGCTTCTCAGGGGTGTCCCAGTATACGGCGGCTCTTGTGGGGTGATCCAGGTGTTTAGTATGACTTTTGGGTGTTTCCAGTAGATAACACATCTTGTGGGGTGCATCCAGTTAACAGCGGGTCTTGTGGGGTGTTCCCAGAATACGATGGGTCCACTGGCGGACAGACAGAAAAGGGCACCTGTGCTTACAGTATATTGGCCCTTTTTGGTTTTGTCCCTTTTTTCCCTCATTCACCAGTGCCCTTTGTCTCTCTTTTCTCCCTCATTCACTGGCGCCCTTGTTTTCCTTTTCTCCCTCCCTTTGTTTCCCTTTTCTCCATCTTTCCGCGGTGCCATTTTTTCCCTTTTCTCCCTCATTCTGCAGCGCCCTTGTTTCCCTTTTCTCCCTCATTCTGCTGCGCCCTTGTTTCCCTTTTCTCCCTCATTCTGCTGCGCCCTTGTTTCCCTTTTCTCCCTCATTCTGCAGCGCCCTTGTTTCCCTTTTCTCCCTCATTCTGCTGCGCCCTTGTTTCCCTTTTCTCCCTCATTCTGCTGCGCCCTTGTTTCCCTTTTCTCCCTCATTCTGCTGCGCCCTTGTTTCCCTTTTCTCCCTCATTCTACTGCGCCATTTTTTCCCTTTTCTCCCTCATTCTGCAGCGCCCTTGTTTCCCTTTTCTCCCTCATTCTGCTGCGCCCTTGTTTCCCTTTTCTCCCTCATTCTGCAGCGCCCTTGTTTCCCTTTTCTCCCTCATTCTGCAGCGCCCTTGTTTCCCTTTTCTCCCTCATTCTGCGCACCCTTGTTTCCCTTTTCTCCCTCATTCTGCGGCGCCCTTGTCTCCCTTGTCTCCCTCATTCTGCTGCGCCCTTGTTTCCCTTTTCTCCCTCATTCTGCTGCGCTCTTGTTTCCCTTTTCTCCCTCATTCTGCAGCGCCCTTGTTTCCCTTTTCTCCCTCATTCTGCTGCGCCCTTGTTTCCCTTTTCTCCCTCATTCTGCGCACCCTTGTTTCCCTTTTCTCCCTCATTCTGCGGCGCCCTTGTCTCCCTTGTCTCCCTCATTCTGCAGCGCCCTTGTTTCCCTTTTCTCCCTCATTCTGCTGCGCCCTTGTTTCCTTTTTCTCCCTCATTCTGCTGCGCCCTTGTTTCCCTTTTCTCCCTCATTCTGCTGCGCCCTTGTTTCCCTTTTCTCCCTCATTCTGCAGCGCCCTTGTTTCCCTTTTCTCCCTCATTCTGTAGCGCCCTTGTTTCCCTTTTCTCCCTCATTCTGCAGCGCCCTTGTTTCCCTTTTCTCCCTCATTCTGCAGCGCCCTTGTTTCCCTTTTCTCCCTCATTCTGCTGCGCCCTTGTTTCCCTCTTCTCCCTCATTCTGCTGCGCCCTTGTTTCCCTTTTCTCCCTCATTCTGCTGCGCCCTTGTTTCCCTTTTCTCCCTCATTCTGCAGCGCCCTTGTTTCCCTTTTCTCCCTCATTCTGCTGCGCCCTTGTTTCCCTTTTCTCCCTCATTCTGCAGCGCCCTTGTTTCCCTTTTCTCCCTCATTCTGCTGCGCCCTTGTTTCCCTTTTCTCCCTCATTTTGCAGCGCCCTTGTTTCCCTTTTCTCCCTCATTCTGCTGCGCCCTTGTTTCCCTTTTCTCCCTCATTCTGCTGCGCCCTTGTTTCCCTTTTCTCCCTCATTCTGCAGCGCGCTTGTTTCCCTTTTCTCCCTCATTCTGCTGCGCCCTTGTTTCCCTTTTCTCCCTCATTCTACTGCGCCCTTGTTTCCCTTTTCTCCCTCATTCTGCTGCGCCCTTGTTTCCCTTTTCTCCCTCATTCTGCAGCGCCCTTGTTTCCCTTTTCTCCCTCATTCTGCTGCGCCCTTGTTTCCCTTTTCTCCCTCATTCTGCTGCGCCCTTGTTTCCCTTTTCTCCCTCATTCTGCTGCGCCCTTGTTTCCCTTTTCTCCCTCATTCTGCTGCGCCCTTGTTTCCCTTTTCTCCCTCATTCTGCTGCGCCCTTGTTTCCCTTTTCTCCCTCATTCTGCTGCGCCCTTGTTTCCCTTTTCTCCCTCATTCTGCTGCGCCCTTGTTTCCCTTTTCTCCCTCATTCTGCAGCGCCCTAGTTTCCCTTTTCTCCCTCATTCTGCGGCGCCCTTGTTTCCCTTTTCTCCCTCATTCTGCTGCGCCCTTGTTTCCGTTTTCTCCCTCATTCTGCTGCGCCCTTGTTTCCCTTTTCTCCCTCATTCTGCTGCGCCCTTGTTTCCCTTTTCTCCCTCATTCTGCTGCGCCCTTGTTTCCCTTTTCTCCCTCATTCTGCAGCGCCCTTGTTTCCCTTTTCTCCCTCATTCTGCTGCGCCCTTGTTTCCCTTTTCTCCCTCATTCTGCAGCGCCCTTGTTTCCCTTTTCTCCCTCATTCTGCAGCGCCCTTGTTTCCCTTTTCTCCCTCATTCTGCTCCGCCCTTGTTTCCCTTTTCTCCCTCATTCTGCAGCGCCCTTGTTTCCCTTTTCTCCCTCATTCTGCAGCGCCCTTGTTTCCCTTTTCTCCCTCATTCTGCTGCGCTCTTGTTTCCCTTTTCTCCCTCATTCTGCAGCGCCCTTGTTTCCCTTTTCTCCCTCATTCTGCTGCGCCCTTGTTTCCCTTTTCTCCCTCATTTTGTGGCACATTTTGTCTCCATTTTCTCAGTCTTTGTGCAGCGACCCTTGTTTCTCTTTTCTCCCTCATTCCGCGGTGCCCTTGTTTCTTTTTCTCCCTCATTCTGCGCAGCTTTGTTTCCCTTTGCTCATTTTTTCCGCGGCGCCCTTTTCTCCCTTTTCTCCCTCAATCCGCGGCACCCTTTTATCCCTCATTCCGCGGCGCCCTTGTTTGCTTTTCTTTCTCATTCTGCACACCTTTTTCTCCCTTTACTGTCTATTTCCAAGGCGCCCTTGTCTCCCTTTTATCCCTCATTCCGCGGCGCCCTTGTTTCCTTTTCTTCCTCATTCTGCACACCTTTTTCTCCCTATACTGCCTATATTCGCGGCGCCCTTGTCTCCCTTTTATCCCTCATTCCGCAGCGCCCTTGTCTCCCTTTTCTCCCTCATTCTGCTGCGCCCTTGTTTCCCTTTTCTCCCTCATTCTGCTGCGCCCTTGTCTCCCTTGTCTCCCTCATTCTGCAGCGCCCTTGTTTCCCTTTTCTCCCTCATTCTGCTGCGCCCTTGTCTCCCTTGTCTCCCTCATTCTGCTGCGCCCTTGTTTCCCTTTTCTCCCTCATTCTGCTGCGCTCTTGTCTCCCTTTTCTCCCTCATTCTGCGGCGCCCTTGTCTCCCTTTCCTCCCTCATTCTGCGGCGCCCTTGTCTCCCTTTTATCCCTCATTCCGTGACGCCCTTGTTTCCTTTTCTCCCTCATTCCGGGGCGCCCTTGTTTCCTTTTCTCCCTCATTCTGCGCACCCTTGTCTCCCTTTTCTCCCTCATTCTGCGGCGCCCTTGTCTCCCTTTCCTCCCTCATTCTGCGGCGCCCTTGTTTCCCTTTTCTCCCTCATTCTGCGGCGCCCTTGTCTCCCTTTCCTCCCTCATTCTGCGCACCCTTGTCTCCCTTTCCTCCCTCATTCTGCGGTTTCCTTGTCTCCCTTTCCTCCCTCATTCTGCGCACCCTTGTCTCCCTTTTATCCCTCATTCCGTGGCGCCCTTGTTTCCCTTTTCTCCCTCATTCCGGGGCGCCCTTGTTTCCTTTTCTCCCTCATTCTGCGCACCCTTGTTTCCCTTTTCTCCCTCATTCTGCGGCGCCCTTGTCTCCCTTTTATCCCTCATTCTGCGCACCCTTGTCTCCCTTTTATCCCTCATTCCGTGGCGCCCTTGTTTCCTTTTCTCCCTCATTCCGTGGCGCCCTTGTTTCCCTTTTCTCCCTCATTCCGGGGCGCCCTTGTTTCCTTTTCTCCCTCATTCTGCGCACCCTTGTTTCCCTTTTCTCCCTCATTCTGCGGCGCCCTTGTCTCCCTTTCCTCCCTCATTCTGCGCACCCTTGTCTCCCTTTTATCCCTCATTCCGTGGCGCCCTTGTTTCCTTTTTTCCCTCATTCCGTGGCGCTCTTGTCTCCCTTTTCTCCCTCATCCCGCGGTACCCTTGTTTCCTTTTCTCCCTCATTCTGCGCAACTTTGTGTCCCTTTACTCCTATTTCCGCGACGCCTTTGTTTTCCTTTTCTCCCTCATTCTGTGGCGCCCCTGTTTCTTTTTCTTCCTCATTCCGGGCACCTTTGTTTCCCTTTTAACCCTCATTCCGCGGCGCCCTTTTTTCCCTTTTCTCCCTCATTCCGTGGCGCTCTTTTTCCCCTTTTCTCCCTCATTCCGCGCACCCTTTTTTCCCTTTTCTCTCTCATTCCGCGGTGACCTTTGTCTCCCTTTACTGCCTTTTTCCGCGGCGCCCTTCTCTCCCTTTTCTTTTTCATTCTGTGGTGCCCTTCTCTCCCTTTTCTTCCTCATTCCGCGGTGCCCTTCTCTCCATTTTCTTCCTCATTCAGCGATTCCCTTGTCTCCCTTTTCTCCATCATTCTGCGGCACCTTTGTTTCCTTTTCTCCCTCATTCCGCGGCGCCCTTTTTTCCCTTTACTCCCTTTTTCTGCGGCGCCCTTTTTTCCCTTTACTCCCTTTTTCTGCGGTGCCCTTTTTTCCCTTTTCTCCCTTTTTCCGCGGCGCCCTTGTTTCCTTTTCTCCCTTTTTCCGCGGCACCCTTGTTTCCTTTTCTCCCTCATTCCACCGCGCCCTTGTTTCCTTTTCTCCCTCATTCCGCGGCGCCCTTGTTTCCTTTTCTCCCTCATTCCGCGGCGCCCTTTTTTCCCTTTACTCCCTTTTTCTGCGGTGCCCTTTTTTCCCTTTACTCCCTTTTTCCGCGGCGCCCTTTTTTCCCTTTACTCCCTTTTTCTGCGGCGCCCTTTTTTCCCTTTACTCCCTTTTTCCGCGGCGCCCTTGTTTCCTTTTCTCCCTCATTCCGCGGCGCCCTTTTTTACCTTTACTCCCTTTTTCTGCGGCGCCCTTTTGTCCCTTTACTCCCTTTTTCCGCGGCACCCTTGTTTCCTTTTCTCCCTTTTTCCGCGGCACCCTTGTTTCCTTTTCTCCCTTATTCCGCGGCGCCCTTGTTTCCTTTTCTCCCTTTTTCCGTGGTGCCCTTGTTTCCTTTTCTCCCTTTTTCTGCGGCACCCTTTTTTCCCTTTACTCCCTTTTTCCGCGGCGCCCTTGTTTCCTTTTCTCCCTCATTCCGCGGCGCCCTTGTTTCCTTTTCTCCCTTTTTCCGCGGCGCCCTTTTTTCCCTTTACTCCCTTTTTCCGCGGCGCCCTTGTTTCCTTTTCTCCCTTTTTCCGCCGCGCCCTTGTTTCCTTTTACTCCCTTTTTCTGCGGCGCCCTTTTTTCCCTTTTCTCCCTCATTCCGCTGCGCCCTTGTTTCCTTTTCTCCCTCATTCCGCGGTGCCCTTGTTTCTTTTTCTCCCTCATTCCGCGGCGCCCTTGTTTCTTTTTCTCCCTCATTCCGCGGTACCCTTGTTTCTTTTTCTCCCTCATTCCGCGGCACCCTTGTTTCCTTTTCTCCCTCATTCCGCTGCGCCCTTGTCTTCCTTTTACCCCTCTTTCCTCGGTGACCTCACGCTCAGACATTTTTCGGGGATTCCCTCCACGTCTCCTGATGGCGGCGCCCTTGTTTCCTTTTCTCCCTTATTCCGCGGCGCCCTTGTTTCCCTTTTCTCCCTCATTCCGCCGCGCCCTTGTTTCCTTTTCTCCCTTTTTCCGCGGTGCCCTTGTTTCTTTTTCTCCCTCATTCCGCGGCGCCCTTGTCTCCCTTTTACCCCTCTTTTCTCGGTGACCTCACGCTCAGACATTTTTCGGGGATTCCCTCCACGTCTCCCGATGGCGGCGCGGCAGCCGGCTGCGATGTACAGCGATGTGACGGCTCGTTATCTATAACATACTGAACATATGTTTTGCCACTAAACCAGGAGAAATCCAATGTAAGCTCCTAAATTACCAGAAACAATCTGCTGCCGTCAGCCGCGTTTTACCCGCACCGTAAACAGCGCCACATTTACATATTCTCGCACTCTGTCACACTTTGTTTGTCTTTGTGTCAGGTTTCCTGATTGTTTTGCAGAATTGATGGAGAATTTCTGATTTTTTATTTTAAAGTAAAAACAAAAGTGTTTTATCTCCGAAACAACGATCGGATTTTATCAAAAACTCAGAAATTTACCCCAAAAATAAAAAGAATGAAAAGAATCTGTAATAAATGTGAGGTCGGAGCAGCGCTCATTTCTGGAGATTTCTGCTCCTGAGAAGCCGCAGCCGGTGTCAGTGCAGTGACGGGGACGTCCCCCCGGAGGGGACAGATTCAGCCGCACTCCATGGATCGTCATCTAATCAATCTCACCGGATCGATCAGCACCAGGTGGAACGATCCCCGATTGCTCTCCATCATACAGATCATTATTATGCGATTGATCCTCACCCTATTAATCATCGCTCGGGGATTGTCTCCTGATTGATCCTCATCCAATTCATTATCATCCTAGAGATGTTCAGGAATAGACCCTCATCTGATGGAGAGACCCCCTTCTGATATCACCCTAATGCTCCCCATCCTATAGATCCTCACCCTATAGACCCTCACCCTATTGATTATCACCCTATTGATTATCACACTATTGATTATCACACTATTGATTATCACCCTATTGATCATCACACTATTGATTATCACACTATTAATTATCACCCTATTGATTATTACTCTATTGATCATCACCCTATTGATCATCACCCTATTGATCCTCACCCTATTGATTATCACACTATTGATTATCACACTATTAATTATCACCCTATTGATTATTACTCTATTGATCATCACCCTATTGATCATCACCCTATTGATCCTCACCCTATTGATCATCACACTATTGATTATCACACTATTAATTATCACCCTATTGATTATTACTCTATAGATCCTCACCCTATTGATCATCACACTATTGATTATCACCCTATTGATTATCACACTATTGATTATCACACTATTGATTATCACCCTATTGATCATCACACTATTGATTATCACACTATTAATTATCACCCTATTGATTATTACTCTATTGATCATCACCCTATTGATCATCACCCTATTGATCCTCACCCTATTGATTATCACACTATTGATTATCACACTATTAATTATCACCCTATTGATTATTACTCTATTGATCATCACCCTATTGATCATCACCCTATTGATCCTCACCCTATTGATCATCACACTATTGATTATCACACTATTAATTATCACCCTATTGATTATTACTCTATTGATCATCACCCTATTGATCATCACCCTATTGATCATCACCCTATTGATCATCACCCTATTGATTATCACCCTATTGATCATCACACTATTGATTATCACACTATTAATTATCACCCTATTGATTATTACTCTATTGATCATCACCCTATTGATCATCACCCTATTGATCCTCACCCTATTGATTATCACACTATTGATTATCACACTATTAATTATCACACTATTGATTATTACTCTATTGATCATCACCCTATTGATCATCACCCTATTGATCATCACCCTATTGATCATCACCCTATTGATTATCACCCTATTGATCATCACACTATTGATTATCACACTATTAATTATCACCCTATTGATTATCACCCTATTGATCCTCACCCTATTGATTATCACACTATTAATTATCACCCTATTGATTATTACTCTATTGATCATCACCCTATTGATCATCACCCTATTGATCATCACCCTATTGATCATCACACTATTGATTATCACCCTATTGATTATCACACTATTGATTATCACACTATTAATTATCACCCTATTGATTATTACTCTATTGATCATCACCCTATTGATCATCACCCTATTGATCATCACCCTATTGATCATCACCCTATTGATTATCACCCTATTGATCATCACACTATTGATTATCACACTATTAATTATCACCCTATTGATTATTACTCTATTGATCATCACCCTATTGATCATCACCCTATTGATCATCACCCTATTGATCATCACCCTATTGATCATCACACTATTGATCCTCACCCTATTGATTATCACACTATTGATTATCACACTATTAATTATCACCCTATTGATTATTACTCTATTGATCATCACCCTATTGATCATCACCCTATTGATCATCACCCTATTGATTATTACTCTATTGATCATCACCCTATTGATTATCACCCTATTGATTATCACACTATTGATTATCACCCTATTGATTATCACCCTATTGATCATCACACTATTGATCATCACCCTATTGATCATCACCCTATTGATTATCACACTATTGATTATTACTCTATTGATCATCACCCTATTGATCATCACACTATTGATCATCACCCTATTGATCATCACCCTATTGATTATCACACTATTGATCATCACCCTATTGATCATCACCCTATTGATTATCACACTATTGATTATTACTCTATTGATCATCACCCTATTGATCATCACCCTATTGATCATCACCCTATTGATTATCACACTATTTATCATCACCCTATTGATCATCACCCTATTGATTATTACTCTATTGATCATCACCCTATTGATCATCACCCTATTGATCATCACATTATTGATTATCACCCTATTGATTATCACCCTATTGATTATCACACTATTGATTATCACACTATTGATCATCACCCTATTGATCATCACATTATTGATTATCACACTATTGATCATCACCCTATTGATTATCACACTATTGATTATCACCCTATTGATCATCACATTATTGATTATCACACTATTGATCATCACCCTATTGATTATCACCCTATTGATTATCACACTATTGATCATCACCCTATTGATTATCACACTATTGATCATCACACTATTGATTATCACACTATTGATTATCACCCTATTAATTATCACCCTATTGATCATCACACTATTGATTATCACCCTATTGATTATCACACTATTGATTATCACACTATTGATTATCACACTATTGATCCTCACCCTATTGATTATCACATTATTGATTATCACACTATTGATCATCACACTATTGATTATCACACTATTGATTATCACCCTATTGATTATCACACTATTGATTATCACCCTATTGATTATCACATTATTGATTATCACACTATTGATCATCACACTATTGATTATCACCCTATTGATTATAACATTATTGATTATCACACTATTGATCATCACACTATTGATCATCACCCTATTGATTATTACTCTATTGATCATCACCCTATTGATCATCACCCTATTGATCATCACATTATTGATTATCACACTATTGATCATCACACTATTGATTATTACCCTATTGATTATCACACTATTGATTATCACCCTATTGATTGTCACACTATTGATTATCACACTATTGATTATCACCCTATTGATTGTCACACTATTGATTATCACACTATTGATCATCACCCTATTGATCATCACATTATTGATTATCACACTATTGATCATCACACTATTGATTATTACCCTATTGATTATCACACTATTGATTATCACCCTATTGATTGTCACACTATTGATCATCACATTATTGATTATCACACTATTGAATATTACCCTATTGATTATTACACTATTGATTATTACTCTATTAATTATCACCCTATTGATTATCACACTATTGATCATCACACTATTGATTATCACCCTATTGCTCAACCTATTGATTATCACACTATTGATTATCACCCTATTGATTATCACACTATTGATTATCACACTATTGATTATCACCCTATTGATTATCACACTATTGATATCGACTTATTGATTATCACACTATTGATTATCACCCTATTGATTATCACACTATTGATTATCACCCTATTAATTATCACCCTATTGATTATTACCCTATTGATCATCACCCTATTGATTATCACACTATTGGTTATCACACTATTGATTATCACCCTATTGATTATCACACTATTGATATCAACCTATTGATTATCACACTATTGATTATCACCCTATTGATTATCACACTATTGATTATCACCCTATTAATTATCACCCTATTGATTATTACCCTATTGATCATCACCCTATTGATTATCACACTATTGGTTATCACACTATTGATTATCACCCTATTGATTATCACACTATTGATATCAACCTATTGATTATCACACTATTGATTATCACCCTATTGATTATCACACTATTGATTATCACCCTATTGATATCAACCTATTGATTATCACACTATTGATTATCACACTATTGATTATCACACTATTGATTATCACCCTATTGATCATCACCCTATTGATTATCACACTATTGATTATCACACTATTGATTATCACACTATTGATTATCACCCTATTGATCATCACCCTATTGATTATCACACTATTGATTATCACACTATTGATTATCACCCTATTGATCATCACCCTATTGATTATCACACTATTGATTATCACCCTATTGATATCAACCTATTGATTATCACACTATTGATTATCACACTATTGATCATCACCCTATTGATCATCACCCTATTGATTATCACCCTATTGATATCAACCTATTGATTATCACACTATTGATTATCACACTATTGATTATCACCCTATTGATTATCACACTATTGATCATCACCCTATTGATCATCACCCTATTGATTATCACCCTATTGATATCAACCTATTGATTATCACCCTATTGATTATCACACTATTGATTATCACACTATAGATTATCACCCTATTGATTATCACACTATTGATTATCACCCTATTGATTGTCACACTATTGATTATCACCCTATTGATTATCACACTATTGATCATCACCCTATTGATTATCACACTATTGATTATCACCCTATTGATCATCACCCTATTGATCATCACCCTATTGATTATCACCCTATTGATTATCACACTATTGATTATCACCCTATTGATTATCACCCTATTGATATCAACCTATTGATTATCACACTATTGATTATCACCCTATTGATTATCACACTATTGATATCAACCTATTGATTATCACCCTATTGATCATCACCCTATTGATTATCACACTATTGATTATCACCCTATTGATTATCACCCTATTGATTATCACACTATTGATTATCACCCTATTGATATCAACCTATTGATTATCACACTATTGATTATCACCCTATTGATTATCACACTATTGATTATCACCCTATTGATTATCACCCTATTGATATCAACCTATTGATTATCACACTATTGATTATCACACTATTGAACCTCACCCTATTAATTATCACACTATTGATCATCACCCTATTGATCATCACCCTATTGATTATCACACTATTGATTATCACCCTATTGATTATCACCCTATTGATATCAACCTATTGATTATCACACTATTGATTATCACACTATTGATTATCACACTATTGAACCTCACCCTATTAATTATCACACTATTGATCATCACCCTATTGATCATCACCCTATTGATTATCACACTATTGATTATCACCCTATTGATCATCACCCTATTGATTATCACACTATTGATTATCACCCTATTGATTGTCACACTATTGATTATCACACTATTGATTGTCACACTATTGATCACTTGATAGATGATCACTCTATTCATCGTTACATGAGTGATTCTCAACCTATTGATCCTCGCCTTATTAATCGTTACATTATTGATCCTCACCTGATTGGATACACCATGTTGATCATCATCATATTGATTATCGCTCTGTTAAGATTCCCCCCATTAATAATCCTATGACTGACCCGCACCTGATTGTCACCTTATTCATCGCCGCCCGCTTTCTAGCATTGAATAAAGTCAGGAAGGATCCCAGTCTAATCTTTGCCACCTGGATATCGGGTGCAGCTCATGGGGGCAGGTTTGGAGGTTGCCGCCATGGTGGTGCTGTCCGTCGCGCTCGCTCCAGTCGCGGGGAGGATTTGGCGGTTGCCACCATGGTGGGGCTGTCCGTCGCGCTCGCTCCATTCGTGGGGAGGATTTGGTGGTTGCCGCCATGGTGGGG
Source organism: Anomaloglossus baeobatrachus (assembly GCF_048569485.1). NCBI lineage: Eukaryota > Metazoa > Chordata > Amphibia > Anura > Aromobatidae > Anomaloglossus > Anomaloglossus baeobatrachus. Next base: position 5,736,438 of record NC_134356.1, on the reverse strand, counting down.
CTGTCATTCGCACTCTCTACAGTCGCGGGAATCATTTGGCAGTTGCCGCCATGGTGGGGCTGTTGGTCATGCTCTCTCCAGTCGCGGGGAGGATTTGGTGGTTGCCGCCATGGTGGGACTGTCGGTCGAATTCTCTCCAGTCGTGGAGACGATTTGGCAGGTTTTCCGCCATGGTGGGGCTGTCGGTCGCACTCTCTGCAGTCGCGGGAATCATTTGGCAGTTGCCGCCATGGTGGTCGCGCTCTCTCCAGTCGTGGGAAGGATTTGGCGGTTGCCGCCATGGTGGGGCTGGTGGTCGCGCTCTCTCCAGTCGCGGGGAGGATTTGGCGGTTGCCGCTATCGTGGGGCTGTTGGTCACGCTCTCTCCAGTCGCGGGCAGGATTTGGTGGTTGCCGCCATGGTGGGACTGTTGGTCGCGCTCTCTCTAGTCGCGGGCAGGATTTGGCGGTTGCCGCCATGGTTGGGCTGTCAGTAGCGGGGAGGATTTGGTGGTTGCCGCCATGGTGGGGCTGGCGGTCGCGCTCTCTCCAGTCGCGGGGAGGATTTGGCGGTTGCCACCATGGTTGGGCTGTCAGTAGCGGGGAGGATTTGGTGGTTGCCGCCATGGTGGGGCTGGCGGTCGCGCTCTCTCCAGTCGCGGACAGGATTTGGCGGTTGCCGCCATGGTGGGGCTGTTGGTCGCGCTCTTTCCAGTCGTGAGGAGGATTTGGCGGTTGCCGCCATGGTGGGGCTGTTGGTCGTGCTCGCTCTAGTCGTGGGGAGGATTTGGCGGTTGCCGCCATGGTGGGGCTGTTGGTCGCGCTCTCCCAGTCGCGGGGAGGATTTGGCGGTTGCCGCCATGGTGGGGCTGTTGGTCGCACTCTCTCCAGTCCCGGGGAGGATTTGGCGGTTGCCGCCATGGTGGGGCTGTTGGTCGCGCTCTCTCCAGTCGCGGGCAGGATTTGGCAGTTGCCGCCATGGTGGGGCTGGCGGTCGCGCACTCTCCAGTCGCGAGGAGGATTTGGCGGTTGCCGCCATGGTGGGGCTGTTGGTCGTGCTCTCTCCAGTCGCGGGCAGGATTTGGCGGTTGCCGCCATGGTGGGGCTGTTGGTCGCCCTCTCTCCAGTCGCGGGCAGGATTTGGCAGTTGCCGCCATGGTGGGGCTGGTGGTCGTGCTCTCTCCAGTCGCGGGGAGGATTTGGCGGTTGCCGCCATGGTGGGGCTGTTGGTTGCACTCTCTCCAGTCGCGGGTAGGATTTGGCGGTTGCTGCCATGGTGGGGCTGGTGGTCGCACTCTCTCCAGTCGCGGGCAGGATTTGGCGGTTGCCGCCATTGTGGGGCTAATGGTCGCACTCTCTCCAGTCGCGGGCAGGATTTGGTGGTTGCCGCCATGGTGGGGCTGTTGGTCGCACTCTCTCCAGTCGCGGGCAGGATTTGGCGGTTGCCGCCATGGTGGGGCTGTCAGTTGCGGGGAGGATTTGGCGGTTGCCGCCATGGTGGGGCTGGCGGTCGCGCTCTCTCCAGTCGCGGGGATCGCTTTCGTAATTCCATAGTTCAGTGATTCATTCCAGACGAGTCTGTAGCTGGGGAGGAAGCGGGTGGGGGGAGCAGGATAAATATATATACAGGGCCGCGGCGAGGAGAAAGGCGGCTTTTGTTCGCCCCCGCGCAGTGGCTGCAGATAGTCGGGGAGATTAGAGGAAGCTGCGGACAATGGCGCGCTGTGTAGGACCCGCGGATTTGCTCGGCACGGCCACTAAGTGTTTGCAGATCGCCTCGGGACAAGGTTTTGTTGTGCCCACTCTTACACAAACGTGACGGTGACATTTGGCGCTGGATGGCGGCACAGCACAACTCCTAGATTGTTTGCGGCCCACAGAGAAATGCAATCTGGAGTTTGTAAATTTTAGTCACGGCAGGGGGCATCTAATGGGTGATGACAGCGAGGAGGATGATGGGGTGATGATGGGCTGCAGCGGAGACATCAGACATGGCCTCTCCCCGTGTACACGTATCATACATTGTCTGCACTATATGGCGGTATGGGAGGACTATACACTGGTGTTTCAGCACTATATAGACATATTTAAGCACTATATGGTGGTATTTCAGTATTAAATGATGGTAAGTGAGCACCATATGGAAGTATATGGACACAGTATGGTGATATCTGAGTACTATATGGCAGTGTATGGACATAGTATGGTGATATCTGAGTACTATATGGCAGTATATGGGCATAGTATGGTGATATCTGAGTACTATATGGCAGTATATGGACATGTTATGGTGATATCTGAGTACTATATGGCAGTATATGGATATAGTATGGTGATATCTGAGTACTATATGGCAGTATATAGGCATAGTATGGTGATATCTGAGTACTATATGGCAGTATATGGACATGTTATGGTGATATCTGAGTACTATATGGCAGTATATGGGCATAGTATGGTGATATCTGAGTACTATATGGCAGTATATGGACATGGTATGGTGATATCTGAGTACTATATGGCAGTATATGGATATGTTATGGTGATATCTGAGTACTATATGGCAGTATATGGACATGGTATGGTGATATCTGAGTACTATATGGCAGTATATGGGCATAGTATGGTGATATCTGAGTACTATATGGCAGTATATGGACATGGTATGGTGATATCTGAGTACTATATGGCAGTATATGGACATAGTATGGTGATATCTGAGTACTATATGGCAGTATATGGACATAGTATGGTGATATCTGAGTACTATATGGCAGTATATGGACATGGTATGGTGATATCTGAGTACTATATGGCAGTATATGGACATGTTATGGTGATATCTGAGTACTATATGGCAGTATATGGACATGGTATGGTGATATCTGAGTACTATATGGCAGTATATGGGCATAGTATGGTGATATCTGAGTACTATATGGCAGTATATGGACACAGTATGGTGATATCTGAGTACTATATGGCAGTATATGGACATAGTATGGTGGTATATGCGCACTATATGGCAGTATATGGGCATAGTATGGTGATATCTGAGTACTATATGGCAATATATGGACATAGTATGGTGATATCTGAGTACTATATGGCAGTATATGGACATAGTATGGTGATATCTGAGTACTATATGGCACTATATGATGGACACAGTATGGTGATATCTGAGTACTATATGGCAGTATATGATGGACACAGTATGGTGATATCTGTGCACTATATGGCAGTATATGGGCATAGTATGGTGATATCTGAGTACTGTATGGCAGTATATGGACACAGTATGGTGATATCTGAGTACTATATGGCAGTATATGGACATAGTATGGTGATATCTGAGTACTATATGGCACTATATGATGGACACAGTATGGTGATATCTGTGCACTATATGGCAGTATATGATGGACACAGTATGGTGATATCTGTGCACTATATGGCAGTATATGGGCATAGTATGGTGATATCCGAGTACTATATGGCAGTATATGATGGACACAGTATGGTGATATCTGTGCAGTATATGGCAGTATATGGACATAGTATGGTGATATCTGAGTAATATATGGCAGCATATGGACACAGTATGGTGATATCTGAGTATTATATGGCAGTATATGGACAAAGTATGGTGATATCTGAGTAATATATGGCAGCATATGGACACAGTATGGTGATATCTGAGTATTATATGGCAGTATATGGACATAGTATGGTGATATCTGAGTAATATATGGCAGTATATGGACACAGTATGGTGATATCTGAGCACTATATGGCAGTATATGGACATAGTATGGTGATAGCTGAGTACTATATGCCACTATATGATGGACACAGTATGGTGATATCTGCGCACTATATGGCAGTATATGGACATAGTATGGTGTTATCTGCGCACTATATGGCAGTATATGGACATAGTATGGTGTTATCTGCGCACTATACTGTATACCATTATAAGAGACAAGAAGCCGCAGTGGGCGGACGTGAAGCCACATTGTGTGATATTTAGAGGAAACAACTCCCTGATATACTGTATGAATATAATAGCACGGTGGCTCAGTGGTTAGCACTGCAGTTTGGGGTGGCTCCGTGGTTAGCACTGCGGTCTTGTGGTCATTCAGTGGTTAGCACTGCAGTCTTGCAGTGGCTCAGTGGTTATCACTGCAGTTTGTGGTGGCTCAGTGGTTAGCACTGCGGTCTTGTGGTGGTTCAGTGGTTAGCACTGCGGTCTTGTGGTGGCTCAGTGGTTAGCACTGCAGTCTTGTGGTGGCTCAGTGGTTAGCACTGCGGTCTTGTGGTGGCTCAGTGGTTAGCACTGCGGTCTTGTGGTGGCTCAGTGGTTAGCACTGCGGTCTTGTGGTGGCTCAGTGGTTAGCACTGCAGTCTTGTGGTGGCTCAGTGGTTAGCACTGCGGTCTTGTGGTGGCTCAGTGGTTAGCACTACAGACTTGTGGTGGCTCAGTGGTTAGCACTGCAGTCTTGTGGTGGCTCAGTGGTTAGCACTGCGGTCTTGTGGTGGCTCAGTGGTTAGCACTACAGTCTTGTGGTGGCTCAGTGGTTAGCACTGCGGTCTTGTGGTGGCTCAGTGGTTAGCACTACAGTCTTGTGGTTGCTCAGTGGTTAGCACTGCAGTCTTGACGCACTGGGATCCTGGGTTCAAATCCCACCAAGGACACCATCTGCAAGGAGTTTGTATGTTCTCCCCGTGTTTGCGTGGGTTTCCTCCGGGCACTACAAACACATACACACAGGGACTCTAGATTGTGAGCCCCAATGGGGGCAGAGTTCCTGATGTATGTAAAGCGCTGTGGAATATGTTAGCGCTATATAAAAATAGAGAGTTATTTTATTTATTTTAGAAATCAGAGGATTCTGGGGACGACGCTCCGCGACCGAGAGACGGCAAAACACCAAAACTGAGAGTCACGACAAGGCCCGAAAACAAGAGACCAGGGGGGGCAGGAGGAGCCGGAAGCTTCAGGGGGCCACACCGCAACAATGTATCACCGCAACACTGTATCACCACAACAACATATCACCGCAACAACATATCACCGCAACAATGTATCACCGCAACAATGTATCACCACAACAACATCTCACAGCAACAATGTATCACTGCAACAATGTATCACTGCAACAATGTATCACCACAACAACATATCACCGCAACAATGTATCACTGCAACAAGATATCACCGCAACAATGTATCACCACAACAACATATCACCGCAACAATGTATCACCGCAATACTGTATCACCACAACAACATATCACCACAACAACGTATCACTGCAACAATGTATCACCGCAACAATGTGTCACCACAACAACATATCACCGCAACAATGTATCACCGCACTACTGTATCACCACAACAACATATCACCACAACAACGTATCACTGCAACAATGTATCACCGCAACAATGTATCACCACAACAACATATCACCGCAACAATGTATCACCGCAATACTGTATCACCACAACAACATATCACCACAACAACGTATCACTGCAACAATGTATCACCGCAACAATGTATCACCACAACAAGATATCACCGCAACAATGTATCACTGCAACAATGTATCACCGCAACAATGTATCACCGCAACAATGTATCACCGCAACAACATATCACCGCAACAATGTATCACCGCAACACTGTATCACCACAACAAGATATCACCGCAACAATGTATCACTGCAACAATGTATCACCGCAACAATGTATCACCACAACAACATATCACCGCAACAATGTATCACCGCAATACTGTATCACCACAACAACATATCACCACAACAACGTATCACTGCAACAATGTATCACCGCAACAATGTATCACCACAACAAGATATCACTGCAACAATGTATCACTGCAACAATGTATCACCGCAACAATGTATCACCGCAACAACATATCACCGCAACAATGTATCACCGCAACAATGTATCACCGCAATACTGTATCACCACAACAACATATCACAACAACAACGTATCACTGAAACAACGTATCACTGCAACACTGTATCACCACAACAACATATCACTGCAACAACGTATCACTGCAACAACGTATCACTGCAACAATGTATCACCACAACCACATATCACTGCAACAATGCATCACCGCAACAATGTATCACCGCAACAACATATCACCGCAACAACATATCACTGCCCCAATGTATCACCGCAACAACATATCATCGCAACAACATATCACCGCAACACTGTATCACTGCCCCAATGTATCACCGCAACAACATATCACTGCAACACTGCATCACTGCAACAATGTATCACCGCAACACTGTGTCACCGCAACAAAGTATCACCACAACCACATATCACTGCAACAATGTATCACTGCAACAATGTATCACTGCCCTAATGTATCACCGCAACAACATATCACTGCAACAATGTATCACCGCAACAATGTACCTATCACGAGTAGAGTTGAGCGAGTACCTACCTATTCGCACTCGCTATCCTCATAACCAGTGCTGTGCAATACTCGCGGATTCATTCTGAATAGCGTGTGTAATGCAAGTCACTGGAGCACACTCGCACTGTAGCGAGCACCCGGACGCCGCACTATGCACCACTCTGGATACCGTTACATGCGAGCTTTCCCCAGTGACTTGCATTGCACACACTACTCGAAATGAATCCGCGAGTATTAGAGAGTATTCGTTTTGAGTATCGCGAGTATGAATAGTTAGATACTCGCTCAGCTCTAGTCACGTTCCTCCACGCAGCAGCCTTGGACTTTGTAGCACGCGCTGTTTCTGGTCCCGGGGTGGTGGAGCGGTCAGTCTGGTGATGTCCGCTGTTCTCCATGCTGGGTCTGGTCCCGGGGTGGTGGAGAGGTCAGTCTGGTGATGTCCGCTGTACTCAATGCTGGGTCTGGTCCCGGGGTGGTGGAGCGGTCAGTCTGGTGATGTCCGCTGTTCTCCATGCTGGGTCTGGTCCCGGGGTGGTGGAGCGGTCAGTCTGGTGATGTCCGCTGTTCTCCATGCTGGGTCTGGTCCCGGGGTGGTGGAGCGGTCAGTCTGGTGATGTCCGCTGTTCTCCATGCTGGGTCTGGTCCCGGGGTGGTGGAGAGGTCAGTCTGGTGATGTCCGCTGTACTCAATGCTGGGTCTGGTCCCGGGGTGGTGGAGCGGTCAGTCTGGTGATGTCCGCTGTTCTCCATGCTGGGTCTGGTCCCGGGGTGGTGGAGCGGTCAGTCTGGTGATGTCCGTTGTTCTCCATGCTGGGTCTGGTCCCGGGGTGGTGGAGTGGTCAGTCTGGTGATGTCCGCTGTTCTCCATGCTGGGTCTGGTCCCGGGGTGGTGGAGTGGTCAGTCTGGTGATGTCCGCTGTTCTCCATGCTGGGTCTGGTCCCGGGGTGGTGGAGCGGTCAGTCTGGTGATGTCTGCTGTTCTCCATGCTGGGTCTGGTCCCGGGGTGGTGGAGTGGTCAGTCTGGTGATGTCCGCTGTTCTCCATGCTGGGTCTGGTCCCGGGGTGGTGGAGGGGTCAGTCTGGTGATGTCTGCTGTTCTCCATGCTGGGTCTGGTCCCGGGGTGGTGGAGCGGTCAGTCTGGTGATGTCCGTTGTTCTCCATGCTGGGTCTGGTCCCGGGGTGGTGGAGCGGTCAGTCTGGTGATGTCTGCTGTTCTCCATGCTGGGTCTGGTCCCGGGGTGGTGGAGCGGTCAGTCTGGTGATGTCCGTTGTTCTCCATGCTGGGTCTGGTCCCGGGGTGGTGGAGCGGTCAGTCTGGTGATGTCTGCTGTTCTCCATGCTGGGTCTGGTCCCGGGGTGGTGGAGGGGTCAGTCTGGTGATGTCTGCTGTTCTCCATGCTGGGTCTGGTCCCGGGGTGGTGGAGCGGTCAGTCTGGTGATGTCCGCTGTTCTCCATGCTGGGTCTGGTCCCGGGGTGGTGGAGCGGTCAGTCTGGTGATGTCCGTTGTTCTCCATGCTGGGTCTGGTCCCGGGGTGGTGGAGCGGTCAGTCTGGTGATGTCTGCTGTTCTCCATGCTGGGTCTGGTCCCGGGGTGGTGGAGGGGTCAGTCTGGTGATGTCTGCTGTTCTCCATGCTGGGTCTGGTCCCGGGGTGGTGGAGCGGTCAGTCTGGTGATGTCCGTTGTTCTCCATGCTGGGTCTGGTCCCGGGGTGGTGGAGCGGTCAGTCTGGTGATGTCTGCTGTTCTCCATGGTGGGTCTGGTCCCGGGGTGGTGGAGCGGTCAGTCTGGTGATGTCCGTTGTTCTCCATGCTGGGTCTGGTCCCGGGGTGGTGGAGCGGTCAGTCTGGTGATGTCTGCTGTTCTCCATGGTGGGTCTGGTCCCGGGGTGGTGGAGCGGTCAGTCTGGTGATGTCTGCTGTTCTCCATGCTGGGTCTGGTCCCGGGGTGGTGGAGCGGTCAGTCTGGTGATGTCCGCTGTTCTCCATGCTGGGTCTGGTCCCGGGGTGGTGGAGTGGTCAGTCTGGTGATGTCTGCTGTTCTCCATGCTGGGTCTGGTCCCGGGGTGATGGAGCGGTCAGTCTGGTGATGTCCGCTGTTCTCCATGCTGTGTCTGGTCCCGGGGTGGTGGAGCGGTCAGTCTGGTGATGTCCGCTGTTCTCCATGCTGGGTCTGGTCCCGGTGTGGTGGAGCGGTCAGTCTGGTGATGTCCGCTGTTCTCCATGCTGGGTCTGGTCCCGGGGTGGTGGAGTGGTCAGTCTGGTGATGTCCGCTGTTCTCCATGCTGGGTCTGGTCCCGGGGTGGTGGAGCGGTCAGTCTGGTGATGTCCGTTGTTCTCCATGCTGGGTCTGGTCCCGGGGTGGTGGAGCGGTCAGTCTGGTGATGTCTGCTGTTCTCCATGCTGGGTCTGGTCCCGGGGTGGTGGAGGGGTCAGTCTGGTGATGTCCGCTGTTCTCCATGCTGGGTCTGGTCCCGGGGTGGTGGAGTGGTCAGTCTGGTGATGTCCGCTGTTCTCCATGCTGGGTCTGGTCCCGGGGTGGTGGAGCGGTCAGTCTGGTGATGTCCGCTGTACTCTATGCTGGGTCTGGTCCCGGGGTGGTGGAGGGGTCAGTCTGGTGATGTCCGCTGTTCTCCATGCTGGGTCTGGTCCCGGGGTGGTGGAGCGGTCAGTCTGGTGATTTCTGTTGTTCTCCATGCTGGGTCTGGTCCCGGGGTGGTGGAGCGGTCAGTCTGGTGATGTCTGCTGTTCTCCATGCTGGGTCTGGTCCCGGGGTGGTGGAGGGGTCAGTCTGGTGATGTCCGCTGTTCTCCATGCTGTTTCTGGTCCCGGGGTGGTGGAGCGGTCAGTCTGGTGATGTCTGCTGTTCTCCATGCTGGGTCTGGTCCCGGGGTGGTGGAGCGGTCAGTCTGGTGATGTCTGCTGTTCTCCATGCTGGGTCTGGTCCCGGGGTGGTGGAGCGGTCAGTCTGGTGATGTCCGTTGTTCTCCATGCTGGGTCTGGTCCCGGGGTGGTGGAGTGGTCAGTCTGGTGATGTCCGCTGTTCTCCATGCTGGGTCTGGTCTCGGGTGGTGGAGCGGTCAGTCTGGTGATGTCCGCTGTTCTCCATGCTGGGTCTGGTCCCGGGGTGGTGGAGTGGTCAGTCTGGTGATGTCCGTTGTTCTCCATGCTGTTTCTGGTCCCGGGGTGGTGGAGCGGTCAGTCTGGTGATGTCCGTTGTTCTCCATGCTGGGTCTGGTCCCGGGGTGGTGGAGCGGTCAGTCTGGTGATGTCCGTTGTTCTCCATGCTGGGTCTGGTCCCGGGGTGGTGGAGCGGTCAGTCTGGTGATGTCCGTTGTTCTCCATGCTGGGTCTGGTCCCGGGGTGGTGGAGTGGTCAGTCTGGTGATGTCCGCTGTTCTCCATGCTGGGTCTGGTCCCGGGGTGGTGGAGCGGTCAGTCTGGTGATGTCCGTTGTTCTCCATGCTGGGTCTGGTCCCGGGGTGGTGGAGGGGTCAGTCTGGTGATGTCCGCTGTACTCCATGCTGGGTCTGGTCCCGGGGTGGTGGAGGGGTCAGTCTGGTGATGTCCGCTGTTCTCCATGCTGGGTCTGGTCTCAGGGTGGTGGAGCGGTCAGTCTGGTGATGTCCGCTGTTCTCCATGCTGGGTCTGGTCCCGGGGTGGTGGAGCGGTCAGTCTGGTGATGTCCGTTGTTCTCCATGCTGGGTCTGGTCCCGGGGTGGTGGAGGGGTCAGTCTGGTGATGTCCGCTGTACTCTATGCTGGGTCTGGTCCCGGGGTGGTGGAGCGGTCAGTCTGGTGATGTCCGCTGTTCTCCATGCTGGGTCTGGTCCCGGGGTGGTGGAGCGGTCAGTCTGGTGATGTCCGTTGTTCTCCATGCTGGGTCTGGTCCCGGGGTGGTGGAGCGGTCAGTCTGGTGATGTCTGCTGTTCTCCATGCTGGGTCTGGTCCCGGGGTGGTGGAGCGGTCAGTCTGGTGATGTCCGCTGCTCTCCATGCTGGGTCTGGTCCCGGGGTGGTGGAGCGGTCAGTCTGGTGATGTCCGCTGTTCTCCATGCTGGGTCTGGTCTCGGGGTGGTGGAGCGGTCAGTCTGGTGATGTCCGCTGTTCTCCATGCTGGGTCTGGTCCCGGGGTGGTGGAGGGCTCAGTCTGGTGATGTCTGTTGTTCTCCATGCTGGGTCTGGTCCCGGGGTGGTGGAGGGATCAGTCTGGTGATGTCCGCTGTTCTCCATGCTGGGTCTGGTCCCGGGGTGGTGGAGCGGTCAGTCTGGTGATGTCCGCTGTTCTCTATGCTGGGTCTGGTCCCGGGGTGGTGGAGCTGTCAGTCTGGTGATGTCCGCTGTTCTCCATGCTGGGTCTGGTCCCGGGGTGGTGGAGGGGTCAGTCTGGTGATGTCCGCTGTTCTCCATGCTGGGTCTGGTCCCGGGGTGGTGGAGCGGTTAGTCTGATGATGTCCGCTGTTCTCCATGCTGGGTCTGGTCCTGGGTGGTGGAGCGGTCAGTCTGGTGATGTCCGCTGTTCTCCATGCTGGGTCTGGTCTCGGGGTGGTGGAGTGGTCAGTCTGGTGATGTCTGCTGTTCTCCATGCTGGGTCTGGTCTCGGGGTGGTGGAGGGGTCAGTCTGGTGATGTCCGCTGTTCTCCATGCTGGGTCTGGTCTCGGGGTGGTGGAGTGGTCAGTCTGGTGATGTCCGCTGTTCTCCATGCTGGGTCTGGTCCCGGGGTGGTGGAGCGGTCAGTTTGGTGATGTGTGCTGTACTCCATGCTGGGTCTGGTCTCGGGGTGGTGGAGCGGTCAGTCTGGTGATGTCCGCTGTTCTCCATGCTGGGTCTGGTCCTGGGTGGTGGAGCGGTCAGTCTGGTGATGTCCGTTGTTCTCCATGCTGGGTCTGGTCCCGGGGTGGTGGAGTGGTCAGTCTGGTGATGTCCGTTGTTCTCCATGCTGGGTCTGGTCCCGGGGTGGTGGAGCGGTCAGTCTGGTGATGTCTGCTGTTCTCCATGCTGGGTCTGGTCCCGGGGTGGTGGAGGGGTCAGTCTGGTGATGTCCGCTGTTCTCCATGCTGGGTCTGGTCCCGGGTGGTGGAGAGGTCAGTCTGGTGATGTCTGCTGTTCTCCATGCTGGGTCTGGTCCCGGGGTGGTGGAGCGGTCAGTCTGGTGATGTCCGCTGTTCTCCATGCTGGGTCTGGTCCCGGGGTGGTGGAGCGGTCAGTCTGGTGATGTCTGCTGTTCTCCATGCTGGGGCTGGTCCCGGGGTGGTGGAGTGGTCAGTCTGGTGATGTCTGCTGTTCTCCATGCTGGGTCTGGTCCGGGGTGGTGGAGCCGTCAGTCTGGTGATGTCTGCTGTTCTCCATGCTGGGTCTGGTCCCGGGGTGGTGGAGTGGTCAGTCTGGTGATGTCCGCTGTTCTCCATGCTGGGTCTGGTCCCGGGGTGGTGGAGCGGTCAGTCTGGTGATGTCCGTTGTTCTCCATGCTGGGTCTGGTCCCGGGGTGGTGGAGCGGTCAGTCTGGTGATGTCCGCTGTTCTCCATGCTGGGTCTGGTCCCGGGGTGGTGGAGCGGTCAGTCTGGTGATGTCCGTTGTTCTCCATGCTGGGTCTGGTCCCGGGGTGGTGGAGGGGTCAGTCTGGTGATGTCCGCTGTACTCCATGCTGGGTCTGGTCCCGGGGTGGTGGAGCGGTCAGTCTGGTGATGTCCGCTGTTCTCCATGCTGGGTCTGGTCCCGGGGTGGTGGAGCGGTCAGTCTGGTGATGTCCGTTGTTCTCCATGCTGGGTCTGGTCCCGGGGTGGTGGAGCGGTCAGTCTGGTGATGTCTGCTGTTCTCCATGCTGGGTCTGGTCCCGGGGTGGTGGAGCGGTCAGTCTGGTGATGTCCGCTGTTCTCCATGCTGGGTCTGGTCCCGGGGTGGTGGAGCGGTCAGTCTGGTGATGTCCGCTGTTCTCCATGCTGGGTCTGGTCCCGGGGTGGTGGAGGGATCAGTCTGGTGATGTCCGCTGTTCTCCATGCTGGGTCTGGTCCCGGGGTGGTGGAGCGGTCAGTCTGGTGATGTCCGCTGTTCTCTATGCTGGGTCTGGTCCCGGGGTGGTGGAGCGGTCAGTCTGGTGATGTCCGCTGTTCTCCATGCTGGGTCTGGTCCCGGGGTGGTGGAGGGGTCAGTCTGGTGATGTCCGCTGTTCTCCATGCTGGGTCTGGTCCCGGGGTGGTGGAGCGGTTAGTCTGGTGATGTCCGCTGTTCTCCATGCTGGGTCTGGTCCTGGGTGGTGGAGCGGTCAGTCTGGTGATGTCCGCTGTTCTCCATGCTGGGTCTGGTCTCGGGGTGGTGGAGTGGTCAGTCTGGTGATGTCTGCTGTTCTCCATGCTGGGTCTGGTCTCGGGGTGGTGGAGGGGTCAGTCTGGTGATGTCCGCTGTTCTCCATGCTGGGTCTGGTCTCGGGGTGGTGGAGTGGTCAGTCTGGTGATGTCCGCTGTTCTCCATGCTGGGTCTGGTCCCGGGGTGGTGGAGCGGTCAGTTTGGTGATGTCTGCTGTACTCCATGCTGGGTCTGGTCTCGGGGTGGTGGAGCGGTCAGTCTGGTGATGTCCGCTGTTCTCCATGCTGGGTCTGGTCCTGGGTGGTGGAGCGGTCAGTCTGGTGATGTCCGCTGTTCTCCATGCTGGGTCTGGTCCCGGGGTGGTGGAGTGGTCAGTCTGGTGATGTCCGTTGTTCTCCATGCTGGGTCTGGTCCCGGGGTGGTGGAGCGGTCAGTCTGGTGATGTCTGCTGTTCTCCATGCTGGGTCTGGTCCCGGGGTGGTGGAGTGGTCAGTCTGGTGATGTCTGCTGTTCTACATGCTGGGTCTGATCCCGGGGTGGTGGAGGGGTCAGTCTGGTGATGTCCGCTGTTCTCCATGCTGGGTCTTGTCCCGGGTGGTGGAGAGGTCAGTCTGGTGATGTCCGCTGTTCTCCATGCTGGGTCTGGTCCTGGGGTGGTGGAGCGGTCAGTCTGGTGATGTCCGCTGTTCTCCATGCTGGGTCTGGTCCCGGGGTGGTGGAGCGGTCAGTCTGGTGATGTCTGCTGTTCTCCATGCTGGGTCTGGTCCCGGGGTGGTGGAGTGGTCAGTCTGGTGATGTCCGCTGTTCTCCATGCTGGGTCTGGTCCCGGGTGGTGGAGAGGTCAGTCTGGTGATGTCCGCTGTTCTCCATGCTGGGTCTGGTCCTGGGGTGGTGGAGCGGTCAGTCTGGTGATGTCCGCTGTTCTCCATGCTGGGTCTGGTCCCGGGGTGGTGGAGCGGTCAGTCTGGTGATGTCTGCTGTTCTCCATGCTGGGTCTGGTCCCGGGGTGGTGGAGTGGTCAGTCTGGTGATGTCCGCTGTTCTCCATGCTGGGTCTGGTCCCGGGTTGGTGGAGCGGTCAGTCTGGTGATGTCTGCTGTTCTCCATGCTGGGTCTGGTCCCGGGGTGGTGGAGGGGTCAGTCTGGTGATGTCCGCTGTTCTCCATGCTGGGTCTGGTCCCGGGGTGGTGGAGCGGTCAGTCTGGTGATGTCCGTTGTTCTCCATGCTGGGTCTGGTCCCGGGGTGGTGGAGTGGTCAGTCTGGTGATGTCCGTTGTTCTCCATGCTGGGTCTGGTCCCGGGGTGGTGGAGTGGTCAGTCTGGTGATGTCTGCTGTTCTCCATGCTGGGTCTGGTCCCGGGGTGGTGGAGCGGTCAGTCTGGTGATTTCCGTTGTTCTCCATGCTGGGGCTGGTCCCGGGGTGGTGGAGTGGTCAGTCTGGTGATGTCTGCTGTTCTCCATGCTGGGTCTGGTCCCGGGGTGGTGGAGCGGTCAGTCTGGTGATGTCTGCTGTTCTCCATGCTGGGTCTGGTCCCGGGGTGGTGGAGTGGTCAGTCTGGTGATGTCCGCTGTTCTCCATGCTGGGTCTGGTCCCGGGGTGGTGGAGCGGTCAGTCTGGTGATGTCCGCTGTTCTCCATGCTGGGTCTGGTCCCGGGGTGGTGGAGAGGTCAGTCTGGTGATGTCCGTTGTTCTCCATGCTGGGTCTGGTCCCGGGGTGGTGGAGTGGTCAGTCTGGTGATGTCCGCTGTTCTCCATGCTGGGTCTGGTCCCGGGGTGGTGGAGCGGTCAGTCTGGTGATGTCCGCTGTTCTCCATGCTGGGTCTGGTCCCGGGGTGGTGGAGCGGTCAGTCTGGTGATGTCTGCTGTTCTCCATGCTGGGTCTGGTCCCGGGGTGGTGGAGGGGTCAGTCTGGTGATGTCCGCTGTTCTCCATGCTGGGTCTGGTCTCGGGGTGGTGGAGGGGTCAGTCTGGTGATGTCCGCTGTTCTCCATGGTGGGTCTGGTCCCGGGGTGGTGGAGTGGTCAGTCTGGTGATGTCCGCTGTTCTCCATGCTGGGTCTGGTCTCGGGGTGGTGGAGCGGTCAGTCTGGTGATGTCCGCTGTTCTCCATGCTGAGTCTGGTCCCGGGGTGGTGGAGGGGTCAGTCTGGTGATGTCCGTTGTTCTCCATGCTGGGTCTGGTCCCGGGGTGGTGGAGCGGTCAGTCTGGTGATGTCCGCTGTTCTCCATGCTGGGTCTGGTCCTGGGGTGGTGGAGTGGTCAGTCTGGTGATGTCCGCTGTTCTCCATGCTGGGTCTGGTCCCGGGTGGTTGAGCGGTCAGTCTGGTGATGTCAGCTGTTCTCCATGCTGGGTCTGGTCCCGGGGTGGTGGAGCGGTCAGTCTGGTGATGTCCGCTGTTCTCCATGCTGGGTCTGGTCCCGGGGTGGTGGAGCGGTCAGTCTGGTGATGTCCGCTGTTCTCCATGCTGGGTCTGGTCCCGGGGTGGTGGAGCGGTCAGTCTGGTGATGTCCGCTGTTCTCCATGCTGGGTCTGGTCCCGGGGTGGTGGAGTGGTCAGTCTGGTGATGTCCGCTGTTCTCCATGCTGGGTCTGGTCCCGGGGTGGTGGAGGGGTCAGTCTGGTGATGTCCGCTGTTCTCCATGCTGGGTCTGGTCCCGGGGTAGTGGAGCGGTCAGTCTGGTGATGTCTGCTGTTCTCCATGCTGGGTCTGGTCCCGGGGTGATGGAGCGGTCAGTCTGGTGATGTCCGCTGTTCTCCATGCTGGGTCTGGTCCCGGGGTGGTGGAGAGGTCAGTCTGGTGATGTCCTTTGTTCTCCATGCTGGGTCTGGTCCCGGGGTGGTGGAGGGGTCAGTCTGGTGATGTCCGCTGTTCTCCATGCTGGGTCTGGTCCCGGGGTAGTGGAGCGGTCAGTCTGGTGATGTCTGCTGTTCTCCATGCTGGGTCTGGTCCCGGGGTGATGGAGCGGTCAGTCTGGTGATGTCCGCTGTTCTCCATGCTGGGTCTGGTCCCGGGGTGGTGGAGAGGTCAGTCTGGTGATGTCCTTTGTTCTCCATGCTGGGTCTGGTCCCGGGGTGGTGGAGAGGTCAGTCTGGTGATGTCCGCTGTTCTCCATGCTGGGTCTGGTCCCGGGGTGGTGGAGAGGTCAGTCTGGTGATGTCCGTTGTTCTCCATGGTGGGTCTGGTCCCGGGGTGGTGGAGTGGTCAGTCTGGTGATGTCCGCTGTTCTCCATGCTGGGTCTGGTCCCGGGGTGGTGGAGGGGTCAGTCTGGTGATGTCCGCTGTTCTCCATGCTGGGTCTGGTCCCGGGGTGGTGGAGCGGTCAGTCTGGTGATGTCTGCTGTTCTCCATGCTGGGTCTGGTCCCGGGGTGGTGGAGTGGTCAGTCTGGTGATGTCCGCTGTTCTCCATGCTGGGTCTGGTCCCGGGGTGGTGGAGCGGTCAGTCTGGTGATGTCTGCTGTTCTCCATGCTGGGTCTGGTCCCGGGGTGGTGGAGGGGTCAGTCTGGTGATGTCCGCTGTTCTCCATGCTGGGTCTGGTCCCGGGGTGGTGGAGCGGTCAGTCTGGTGATGTCCGTTGTTCTCCATGCTGGGTCTGGTCCCGGGGTGGTGGAGTGGTCAGTCTGGTGATGTCCGTTGTTCTCCATGCTGGGTCTGGTCCCGGGGTGGTGGAGTGGTCAGTCTGGTGATGTCTGCTGTTCTCCATGCTGGGTCTGGTCCCGGGGTGGTGGAGCGGTCAGTCTGGTGATTTCCGTTGTTCTCCATGCTGGGGCTGGTCCCGGGGTGGTGGAGTGGTCAGTCTGGTGATGTCTGCTGTTCTCCATGCTGGGTCTGGTCCCGGGGTGGTGGAGCGGTCAGTCTGGTGATGTCTGCTGTTCTCCATGCTGGGTCTGGTCCCGGGGTGGTGGAGTGGTCAGTCTGGTGATGTCCGCTGTTCTCCATGCTGGGTCTGGTCCCGGGGTGGTGGAGCGGTCAGTCTGGTGATGTCCGCTGTTCTCCATGCTGGGTCTGGTCCCGGGGTGGTGGAGAGGTCAGTCTGGTGATGTCCGTTGTTCTCCATGCTGGGTCTGGTCCCGGGGTGGTGGAGTGGTCAGTCTGGTGATGTCCGCTGTTCTCCATGCTGGGTCTGGTCCCGGGGTGGTGGAGCGGTCAGTCTGGTGATGTCCGCTGTTCTCCATGCTGGGTCTGGTCCCGGGGTGGTGGAGCGGTCAGTCTGGTGATGTCTGCTGTTCTCCATGCTGGGTCTGGTCCCGGGGTGGTGGAGCGGTCAGTCTGGTGATGTCCGCTGTTCTCCATGCTGGGTCTGGTCCCGGGGTGGTGGAGGGGTCAGTCTGGTGATGTCCGCTGTTCTCCATGCTGGGTCTAGTCTCGGGGTGGTGGAGGGGTCAGTCTGGTGATGTCCGCTGTTCTCCATGGTGGGTCTGGTCCCGGGGTGGTGGAGTGGTCAGTCTGGTGATGTCCGCTGTTCTCCATGCTGGGTCTGGTCTCGGGGTGGTGGAGCGGTCAGTCTGGTGATGTCCGCTGTTCTCCATGCTGAGTCTGGTCCCGGGGTGGTGGAGGGGTCAGTCTGGTGATGTCCGTTGTTCTCCATGCTGGGTCTGGTCCCGGGGTGGTGGAGCGGTCAGTCTGGTGATGTCCGCTGTTCTCCATGCTGGGTCTGGTCCTGGGGTGGTGGAGTGGTCAGTCTGGTGATGTCCGCTGTTCTCCATGCTGGGTCTGGTCCCGGGTGGTTGAGCGGTCAGTCTGGTGATGTCAGCTGTTCTCCATGCTGGGTCTGGTCCCGGGGTGGTGGAGCGGTCAGTCTGGTGATGTCCGCTGTTCTCCATGCTGGGTCTGGTCCCGGGGTGGTGGAGCGGTCAGTCTGGTGATGTCCGCTGTTCTCCATGCTGGGTCTGGTCCCGGGGTGGTGGAGCGGTCAGTCTGGTGATGTCCGCTGTTCTCCATGCTGGGTCTGGTCCCGGGGTGGTGGAGTGGTCAGTCTGGTGATGTCCGCTGTTCTCCATGCTGGGTCTGGTCCCGGGGTGGTGGAGGGGTCAGTCTGGTGATGTCCGCTGTTCTCCATGCTGGGTCTGGTCCCGGGGTAGTGGAGCGGTCAGTCTGGTGATGTCTGCTGTTCTCCATGCTGGGTCTGGTCCCGGGGTGATGGAGCGGTCAGTCTGGTGATGTCCGCTGTTCTCCATGCTGGGTCTGGTCCCGGGGTGGTGGAGAGGTCAGTCTGGTGATGTCCTTTGTTCTCCATGCTGGGTCTGGTCCCGGGGTGGTGGAGGGGTCAGTCTGGTGATGTCCGCTGTTCTCCATGCTGGGTCTGGTCCCGGGGTAGTGGAGCGGTCAGTCTGGTGATGTCTGCTGTTCTCCATGCTGGGTCTGGTCCCGGGGTGATGGAGCGGTCAGTCTGGTGATGTCCGCTGTTCTCCATGCTGGGTCTGGTCCCGGGGTGGTGGAGAGGTCAGTCTGGTGATGTCCTTTGTTCTCCATGCTGGGTCTGGTCCCGGGGTGGTGGAGAGGTCAGTCTGGTGATGTCCGCTGTTCTCCATGCTGGGTCTGGTCCCGGGGTGGTGGAGCGGTTAGTCTGGTGATGTCCGTTGTTCTCCATGGTGGGTCTGGTCCCGGGGTGGTGGAGTGGTCAGTCTGGTGATGTCCGCTGTTCTCCATGCTGGGTCTGGTCCCGGGGTGGTGGAGGGGTCAATCTGGTGATGTCCGCTGTTCTCCATGCTGGGTCTGGTCCCGGGGTGGTGGAGCGGTCAGTCTGGTGATGTCCGCTGTTCTCCATGCTGGGTCTGGTCCCGGGGTGGTGGAGTGGTCAGTCTGGTGATGTCCGCTGTTCTCCATGCTGGGTCTGGTCCCGGGGTGGTGGAGCGGTCAGTCTGGTGATGTCCGCTGTTCTCCATGCTGGGTTTGGTCCCGGGGTGGTGGAGCGGTCAGTCTGGTGATGTCCGCTGTTCTCCATGCTGGGTCTGGTCCCGGGGTGGTGGAGCGTTCAGTCTGGTGATGTCCGCTGTTCTCCATGCTGGGTCTGGTCCCGGGGTGGTGGAGCGGTCAGTCTGGTGATGTCCGCTGTACTCCATGCTGGGTCTGGTCCCGGGGTGGTGGAGCGGTTAGTCTGGTGATGTCCGCTGTTCTCCATGCCGGGTCTGGTCCCGGGGTGGTGGAGCGGTCAGTCTGGTGATGTCCGCTGTACTCCATGCTGGGTCTGGTCCCGGGGTGGTGGAGCGGTTAGTCTGGTGATGTCCGCTGTACTCCATGCTGGGTCTGATCCCGGGGTGGTGGAGCGGTCAGTCTGGTGATGTCCGCTGTTCTCCATGCTGGGTCTGGTCTCGGGGTGGTGGAGCGGTCAGTCTGGTGATGTCTGCTGTACTCCATGCTGGGTCTGGTCCCGGGGTGGTGGAGCGGTCAGTCTGGTGATGTCTGCTGTACTCCATGCTGGGTCTGGTCCCGGGGTGGTGGAGCGGTTAGTCTGGTGATGTCTGCTGTTCTCCATGCTGGGTCTGGTCCCGGGGTGGTGGAGCGGTTAGTCTGGTGATGTCTGCTGTTCTCCATGCTGGGTCTGGTCCCGGGGTGGTGGAGTGGTCAGTCTGGTGATGTCCGCTGTTCTCCATGCTGGGTCTGGTCCCGGGGTGGTGGAGTGGTCAGTCTGGTGATGTCTGCTGTTCTCCATGCTGGGTCTGGTCCCGGGGTGGTGGAGTGGTCAGTCTGGTGATGTCCGCTGTTCTCCATGCTGGGTCGGGTCCTGGGAGCAGTCACTCAGGTGTTTCGGCTTTTGTCCCCCGTCGTACCCCGTGCTCCTCTGCTCCCGTCGATCTGTTTGCCTTGTCCCTGTTCTCTTTCCTGATCCCTGGACTGTGATCTGTTTAACCCTTTGTCTCGCTCCTCGCTCACTCTCCAGGTATTCTGCACCTTGCACCGCTATTTCCCCACGTCTCTGTCTTCTCCTGTTGTACCGCGACCTCTCCTGGATCTGACCCTGCATTGTTTGACCACTGTGACCACCCCATCCCTGTAACTAGTAACCTATTACACATTCTCTGTCATCTCCCTTCTACCATAGTGACCACCGCTCCGATGTACCACCAACTCCACCCCAATGTACCACCACCCCAGTGTACCACCACCCCAATGTATCACCGTCACTGCCCCAGTGTACCACCACCACCCCAGTGTACCAGCGCCACCTCCACAATGTACCACCGCCCCAGTGTACCATCTCCACAATGTACCACCTCCCCAGTGTAACACTGCCCCAGTGTACCACCACCGCAATGTACCACCGCCACCGCCCCAATGTACCAGCGCCACCACCCCAATGTTTCACCGCCACCACCCCAATGTATCACCGCCCCAATGTACCACCACCGCCCCAATGTACCACCGCCCCAATGTACTACCTCCCCAGTATACCATTGCCCTAGTGTATCACCCCCTTTGTGTACCACCGCCCCAATGTACCACTGCCCTTGTGTACCACCTTCCCAATGTACCACTGCCCTTGTGTACCACCTTCCCAATGTACCACTGCCCTTGTGTACCACCTTCCCAATGTACCACTGCCCTTGTGTACGACCACCCCAATGTACCACCGCCGTTCAGTCTTTGTACCGAACACGGACTTTACAAAAAAATCAAAGTTCAATTTCAGGTGCTGTTCATATGCAGAGCACTCGATTGATGCTCGGTGCTCGGGGACGCTTTGTGGTGCTCGGGGACGCTTTGTGGTGCTCGGGGACGCTTTGTGGTGCTCGGGGACGCTTTGTGGTGCTCGGGGACGCTTTGTGGTGCTCGGGGACGCTTTGTGGTGCTCAGGGTCAGGGATGCTTTGTGGTACTCAGGGACACTCGGTGCTCGGGGACGCTTTGTGGTGCTCAGGGACGCTTTGTGGTGCTCAGGGACGCTTTGTGGTGCTCAGGGACGCTTTGTGGTGCTCAGGAATGCTTTGTGGTGCTAGGGGACGCTTTGTGGTGCTCAGGGATGCTTTGTGGTGCTCGGGGACGCTTTGTGGTGCTCAGGGACGCTTTGTGGTGCTCAGGGACGCTTTGTGGTGCTCGGGGACGCTTTGTGGTGCTCAGGGATGCTTTGTGGTGCTCAGGGATGCTTTGTGGTGCTCAGGGATGCTTTGTGGTGCTCAGGGACGCTTTGTGGTGCTCGGGGACGCTTTGTGGTGCTCGGGGACGCTTTGTGGTGCTCGGGGACGCTTTGTGGTGCTCAGGGACACTTTGTGGTGCTAGGGGACGCTTTGTGGTGCTCAGGGATGCTTTGTGGTACTCAGGGACACTCGGTGCTCGGGGACGCTTTGTGGTGCTCAGGGACGCTTTGTGGTGCTCAGGGATGCTTTGTGGTGCTAGGGGACGCTTTGTGGTGCTCAGGGACGCTTTGTGGTGCTCAGGGACGCTTTGTGGTGCTCAGGCATGCTTTGTGGTGCTAGGGGACGCTTTGTGGTGCTCAGGGTCAGGGATGCTTTGTGGTGCTCGGGGACGCTTTGTGGTGCTCAGGGACGCTTTGTGGTGCTCAGGGACGCTTTGTGGTGCTCGGGGACGCTTTGTGGTGCTCAGGGATGCTTTGTGGTGCTCAGGGATGCTTTGTGGTGCTCAGGGATGCTTTGTGGTGCTCAGGGACGCTTTGTGGTGCTCGGGGACGCTTTGTGGTGCTCGGGGACGCTTTGTGGTGCTCGGGGACGCTTTGTGGTGCTCAGGGACACTTTGTGGTGCTCGGGGACGCTTTGTGGTGCTCGGGGACGCTTTGTGGTGCTCGGGGACGCTTTGTGGTGCTCAGGGACGCTTTGTGGTGCTCGGGGACGCTTTGTGGTGCTCAGGGATGCTTTGTGGTACTCAGGGACACTCGGTGCTCGGGGACGCTTTGTGGTGCTCAGGGACGCTTTGTGGTGCTCAGGGATGCTTTGTGGTGCTAGGGGACGCTTTGTGGTGCTCAGGGTCAGGGATGCTTTGTGGTGCTCGGGGACGCTTTGTGGTGCTCAGGGACGCTTTGTGGTGCTCAGGGACACTTTGTGGTGCTCAGGGATGCTTTGTGGTGCTCGGGGACGCTCGGTGCTCGGGGACGCTCGGTGCTCGGGGACGCTTTGTGGTGCTCGGGGACGCTTTGTGGTGCTCGGGGACACTTTGTGGTGCTCAGGGATGCTTTGTGGTGCTCAGGGATGCTTTGTGGTGCTCGGGGACGCTTTGTGGTGCTCAGGGACGCTTTGTGGTGCTCGGGGACACTTTGTGGTGCTCGGGGACGCTTTGTGGTGCTCAGGGATGCTTTGTGGTGCTCGGGGACGCTTTGTGGTGCTCAGGGACGCTCGGTGCTCGGGGACGCTTTGTGGTGCTCAGGGACGCTTTGTGGTGCTCGGAGATGCTCGGTGCTCGGGGACGCTTTGTGGTGCTCAAGGACGCTTTGTGGTGCTCGGGGACGCTTTGTGGTGCTCGGGGACGCTTTGTGGTGCTCGGGGACGCTTTGTGGTGCTCGGGGACGCTTTGTGGTGCTAGGGGACGCTTTGTGGTGCTCAGGGACGCTTTGTGGTGCTCAGGGACGCTTTGTGGTGCTCAGGGACGCTTTGTGGTGCTCAGGGACGCTTTGTGGTGCTCGGGGACGCTTTGTGGTGCTCAGGGATGCTTTGTGGTGCTCAGGGATGCTTTGTGGTGCTCAGGGATGCTTTGTGGTGCTCAGGGACGCTTTGTGGTGCTCGGGGACGCTTTGTGGTGCTCGGGGACGCTTTGTGGTGCTCGGGGACGCTTTGTGGTGCTCAGGGACACTTTGTGGTGCTAGGGGACGCTTTGTGGTGCTCAGGGATGCTTTGTGGTACTCAGGGACACTCGGTGCTCGGGGACGCTTTGTGGTGCTCAGGGACGCTTTGTGGTGCTCAGGGATGCTTTGTGGTGCTAGGGGACGCTTTGTGGTGCTCAGGGTCAGGGATGCTTTGTGGTGCTCGGGGACGCTTTGTGGTGCTCAGGGACGCTTTGTGGTGCTCAGGGACACTTTGTGGTGCTCAGGGACGCTTTGTGGTGCTCGGGGACGCTCGGTGCTCGGGGACGCTCGGTGCTCGGGGACGCTTTGTGGTGCTCGGGGACGCTTTGTGGTGCTCGGGGACACTTTGTGGTGCTCAGGGATGCTTTGTGGTGCTCAGGGATGCTTTGTGGTGCTCGGGGACGCTTTGTGGTGCTCAGGGACGCTTTGTGGTGCTCGGGGACACTTTGTGGTGCTCGGGGACGCTTTGTGGTGCTCAGGGATGCTTTGTGGTGCTCGGGGACGCTTTGTGGTGCTCAGGGACGCTCGGTGCTCGGGGACGCTTTGTGGTGCTCAGGGACGCTTTGTGGTGCTCGGAGATGCTCGGTGCTCGGGGACGCTTTGTGGTGCTCAGGGACGCTTTGTGGTGCTCGGGGACGCTTTGTGGTGCTCGGGGACGCTTTGTGGTGCTCGGGGACGCTTTGTGGTGCTCAGGCATGTTTGGATATGGGTACACTCGGTGGTGCTTGGGTACGCTCGGTGGTGCTTGGGTATGCTCGGTGGTGCTTGGGTACGCTCGGTGGTGCTTGGGTACGCTCGGTGGTGCTTGGGTACGCTCGGTGGTGCTTGGGTACGCTTGGTGGTGCTCGCCCCAGTGTGAGCCACTTGCAGTCTCTGAATGGTTCTCACTGAGGTAAAAAAAAAACCCTTTTCAGATGTAATGTCCCCCCAAAAATGAAAAATCCCCTGGAAGTGATCTGTGTATGGCTGGCCACAAGTGGGCGGAGACCTGAACTGCCCAATCAGTGACTTCCAATGAGGTTCCGGTCAAGACCAGGTCCCAACTGAACTTTATCTAAAGTCCGGCTGAACCAAACTACAACGGGTCCAATCATCTCTACATACTGGTGCTGATGGTTTCCATTCTCCGTGGCTTTGTCGTTGTTCCTGGTGCTGATGGTTTCCATTCTCCGTGGCTTTGTCGTTGTTCCTGGTGCTGATGGTTCCCGATCTTCGTGGCTTCGCCGTTGTTACTGGTGCTGATGGTTTCCGCTCTTCGTGGCTTTGCTTTTGTTACTGGTGCTGATGGTTCCCGATCTTCGTGGCTTCGCCGTTGTTACTGGTGCTGATGGTTTCCACTCTTCGTGGCTTTGCTTTTGTTACTGGTGCTGATGGTTTCCGCTCTTCGTGGCTTTGCTTTTGTTACTGGTGCTGATGGTTTCCATTCTTCGTGGCTTTGCTTTTGTTACTGGTGCTGATGGTTTCCGCTCTTCGTGGCTTTGCCGTTGTTACTGGTGCTGATGGTTTCCGCTCTTCGTGGCTTCCCCGTTGTTACTGGTGCTGATGGTTTCCATTCTCTGTGGCTTTGCTTTTGTTACTGGTGCTGATGGTTTCCATTCTCCGTGACTTTGCTTTTGTTACTGGTGCTGATGGTTTCCATTCTTCGTGGCTTTGCTTTTGTTACTGGTGCTGATGGTTTCCATTCTCCGTGACTTTGCTTTTGTTACTGGTGCTGATGGTTTCCATTCTTCGTGGCTTTGCTTTTGTTACTCGTGCTGATGGTTTCCGCTCTTCGTGGCTTTGCTTTTGTTACTGGTGCTGATGGTTTCCGCTCTTCGTGGCTTTGTCGTTGTTACTGGTGCTGATGGTTTCCATTCTCCGTGGCTTTGTCGTTGTTACTGCTGCTGATGGTTTCCATTCTCCGTGGCTTTGTCGTTGTTACTGGTGCTGATGGTTTCCGCTCTTTGTGGCTTCGCTGTTGTTCCTGGTGCTGATGGTTTCCGCTCTTTGTGGCTTCGCCGTTGTTACTGGTGCTGATGGTTTCCATTCTCCGTGGGGACGGGTCATCCTTGTTCCTGCTGCTGATGGTTTCCATTCTTCGTGGCTTCGCCGTTGTTCCTGGTGCTGATGGTTTCCGCTCTTCATGGCTTTGCCGTTGTTCCTGGTGCTGATGGTCTCTGCTCTTCGTGGCTTCGCCATTGTTCCTGGTGCTGATGGTTTCCGCTCTTCGTAGCTTCGTCGTTGTTCCTGGTGCTGATGGTTTCCACTCTTCGTGGCTTTGACGTTGTTCCTGGTGCTGATGTTTCCGCTCTTCGTGGCTTCGTCGTTGTTCCTGGTGCTGATGTTTCCGCTCTTCGTGGCTTCGTCGTTGTTCCTGGTGCTGATGGTTTCCGCTCTTTGTGGCTTTGTTGTTGTTACTGGTGCTGATGGTTTCCGCTCTTTGTGGCTTTGTCGTTGTTCCTGGTGCTGATGGTTTCCGCTCTTCGTGGCTTTGTCGTTGTTCCTGGTGCTGATGGTTTCCACTCTTCGAGGCTTCGCCGTTGTTACTGGTGCTGATGGTTTCCATTCTCCGTGGCTTTGTTGTTACTGGTGCTGATGGTTTCCGCTCTTCATGGCTTCAACGTTGTTACTGGTGCTGATGGTTTCTGCTCTTCGTGGCTTCGCTGTTGTTACTGGTGCTGATGGTTTCCATTCTCCGTGGCTTTGTTGTTACTGGTGCTGATGGTTTCCGCTCTTCGTGGCTTTGTCATTGTTACTGGTGCTGATGGTTTCTGCTCTTCGTGGCTTCGCTGTTGTTACTGGTGCTGATGGTTTCCATTCTCCGTGGCTTTGTTGTTACTGGTGCTGATGGTTTCCGCTCTTCGTGGCTTTGTCATTGTTACTGGTGCTGATGGTTTCTGCTCTTCGTGGCTTCGCTGTTGTTACTGGTGCTGATGGTTTCCGCTCTTCGTGGCTTCCCTGTTGTTTCTGGTGCTGATGGTTTCCATTCTCCGTGGCTTTGTCGTTGTTCCTGGTGCTGATGGTTCCCGATCTTCGTGGCTTCGCCGTTGTTCCTGGTGCTGATGGTTCCCGATCTTCGTGGCTTCCCTGTTGTTTCTGGTGCTGATGGTTTCCATTCTCCGTGGCTTTGTCGTTGTTCCTGGTGCTGATGGTTCCCGATCTTCGTGGCTTCGCCGTTGTTCCTGGTGCTGATGGTTCCCGATCTTCGTGGCTTCCCTGTTGTTTCTGGTGCTGATGGTTTCCATTCTCCGTGGCTTTGTCGTTGTTCCTGGTGCTGATGGTTTCCATTCTCCGTGGCTTTGTCGTTGTTCCTGGTGCTGATGGTTTCCGCTCTTCGTGGCTTTGCTTTTGTTACTGGGGCTGATGGTTTCCATTCTCCGTGGCTTTGTTGTTCCTGGTGCTGATGGTTTCCGCTCTTCGTGGCTTCGCCGTTGTTCCTGGTGCTGATGGTTTCCATTCTCCGTGGCTTTGTTGTTCCTATTGCTGATGGTTTCCGCTCTTCGTGGCTTCGCCGTTGTTCCTGGTGCTGAGTTTTCGGCGTCCGTCTTGCCCCCACTGTCGCTGTTTCGGACGTGGAATTTCTTTCCTACCTGTAAGAGTTTCCATTCTGAAGACGTTTTCTCTTCTCCGGATTTTCTTGGATAACGAGGTGCTGATTCCCGGGGGATCGGAGATCTGTGCCGGCGTCTCTCCAGTCTGAGCCGCTGGAAGGAAGACGATTATCTACTGCGGAGCGTCGTATTGTGACCGCGATTATACGAGACACCAAAGACGCGGCAGCTTGAGACCGCTAACAAGACGGGCGAGAAGACCCTGAATATACATCCGGGACCACAACACCCACCGGGATATAAAGTACTACAACCCATAGCGATCCACGTACAAGAGCAGCACAATGTATCACTACTCCCATCATCCCCGACCCCGGAGCTCACAATCTAATCTCCTATCACACAATGTATCACTGCTCCCATCATCCCCGACCCCGGAGCTCACAATCTAATCTCCTATCACACAATGTATCACTGCTCCCATCATCCCTGACCCCGGAGCTCACAATCTAATCTCTATCACACAATGTATCACTGCTCCCATCATCCCCGACCCCGGAGCTCACAAT
Source organism: Anomaloglossus baeobatrachus (assembly GCF_048569485.1). Taxonomy (NCBI): domain Eukaryota; kingdom Metazoa; phylum Chordata; class Amphibia; order Anura; family Aromobatidae; genus Anomaloglossus; species Anomaloglossus baeobatrachus. The sequence goes on along the minus strand of NC_134356.1, from coordinate 5,709,846 downwards.
CTAATCTCCTATCACACAATGTATCACTGCTCCCATCATCCCCGACCCCGAAGCTCACAATCTAATCTCCTATCACACAATGTATCACTGCTCCCATCATCCCCGAACCCGGAGCTCACAATCTAATCTCCTATCACACAATGTATCACTACTCCCATCATCCCCGACCCCGGAGCTCACAATCTAATCTCCTATCACACAATGTATCACTGCTCCCATCATCCCCGACCCCGGAGCTCACAATCTAATCTCCTATCACACAATGTATCACTGCTCCCATCATCCCCGACCCCGAAGCTCACAATCTAATCTCCTATCACACAATGTATCACTGCTCTCATCATCCCCGACCCCGGAGCTCACAATCTAATCTCCTATCACACAATGTATCACTGCTCCCATCATCCCCGACCCCGGAGCTCACAATCTAATCTCCTATCACACAATGTATCACTGCTCCCATCATCCCCGACCTCGGAGCTCACAATCTAATCTCCTATCACACAATGTATCACTGCTCCCATCATCCCCGACCCCGGAGCTCACAATCTAATCTCCTATCACACAATGTATCACTGCTCCCATCATCCCCGACCCCGGAGCTCACAATCTAATCTCCTATCACACAATGTATCACTGCTCCCATCATCCCCGACCCCGGAGCTCACAATCTAATCTATCACACAATGTATCATAACTCCCATCATCCCCGACCCCGGAGCTCACAATCTAATCTCCTATCACACAATGTATCACTGCTCCCATCATCCCCGACCCCGGAGCTCGCATTCTTGTTTGCTGGGTGTTTTAGTGGCCGGACCCTATTCAGACCCCGGCACTAGTCGTTATACACCATGATGCGCCCCCTAATGAATGATTTCAGACCCGGATGCAGATTTTATCCCCTCCTCAGTGAGACACTGCAGGCCGCTCCATCTGTACAGGGGCTGATGATTGCCGGTCTCTGGAGGTGACTCCATCTGCAGAGCGCACACTCTCTCCGCACGCCTGTATATTATCGTGGTTTCCATCTGACCACAATCCTGATATTGGGGCGAAGCCAAAGCCACAAGAGTCGCCCCGAGAGCAGCCACTGCCAGACATAGAATCCGCAGCAGCCGCGGCCGTCCCTGCGCGATGGAAGCGCCAATCACAGCCTAACCCTCAGCAATCACTGACTATGCGGCAGAATCTGGGGGTCCTGATTCAGGGGGTCCGGCCGACGCCTGCATGCCGGCTGCTGTATGTTTGTTATTGAAGGCTCGCGCTGCGTCCATCAGACAGAGGTTTTGAGACTTCCATAGAGTTACAATCTATATTTACTGACAATTCTAAACATTCCACAAATTGTTACATTTTATTGATAAATACATGAGGTTTCTGTACAGACTGTCTCACCGGTCCCGGCTGTCAGGCCCAGGGTCTCCTGCCTGCTGCAATTCCTGAGCAAGCTCTGCGCTGGCGTTGACCAGATCCCATAGCAGAGAGTTTCTTAACTCCGGTCCTCAGTTGCCCCCAATAGATCATGTTTTCATAACTTTCTTAGTGTTGCACAGATGATGGAATTATATCCCTGAAGGAAATCCTGCAAAAATGATCTGTTGGAGGAACACTGCGGTGACGACTCAAGGTTTGGCCACATGTATGACAGGGAACTGTTCTTTATTAGGCCAGACATATGGGTCCTTTGTTTGTTAAACCAAGAGAAGTTTGCCATTGTCTCATGTCAGACTGATCGGAGCCCTATTGTCTGTAAATGTGGATTTCGTCTGCCCCTCTGACTACATAGTTTAGAGGAAAATTATGCAGTCAGATTGAACTAGCGACCAATGAGAGAGCAGGGATTTCCACCAATCCTGTAAGAGAACTGAGTGATACAAAAGGACATTGCTTCTGTCACCATGGGAGTGATTCCACATGACTTCAGCCGAGGAGCTACGGTTCTAGCTGCGGGAATCGCAGAACTCCTTCGAGATTCAGGGAAATTCTACATGACCCCAGCCAAGGAGCTACGGTTCTAGCTGCGGGAATCGCAGAACTACTCCAAGATTCGGGGATTTTCTACATGACCTCAGCCAAGGAGCTACGGTTCTAACTGGGGGAATTACAGAACTGCTTCAAGATTCGGGAATAGTTTTCATGACCTCACCCGAGGAGCTATGGTTCTAGCTGGGGGAATCGTAGAACTACTTCAAGATCGGGGATATTCTACATGACCTCAGCTGAGGAGCTACGGTTCTAACTGGATGAATGGCAGAACTGCTTCAAGATTTGGGGATATTCTACATGACCTCAGCCAAGGAGCTACGGTTCTAGCTGGAGGAATCGCAGAACTGCTTCAAGATTTGAGGATATTCTATGTGACCTCAGCCAAGGAGCTACAGTTCTAACTGGAGGAATCACAGAACTGCTTCAAGATTTGAGGATATTCTACGTGACCTCAGCCGAGGAGCTACGGTTCTAACTGGAGGAATCGCAGAACTGCTTCAAGATTTGAGGATATTCTATGTGACCTCAGCCGAGGAGCTACGGTTCTAACTGGAGGAATCGCAGAACTGCTTCAAGATTTGAGGATATTCTATGTGACCTTAGCGAAGGAGCTACGGTTCTAACTGGAGGAATCGCAGAACTGCTTCAAGATTTGAGGATATTCTATGTGACCTTAGCGAAGGAGCTACGGTTCTAGCTGGAGGAATCGCAGAACTGCTTCGAGATTTGGGGAAATTCTACATGACCCCAGCCAAGGAGCTACGGTTCCAAATGTGGGGAACCACAGAACTGCTTCAAGATTCTTTCTACAGGATTTCAGCTTAGGATGCACAGTTCCAGCTGAAGGATCACAGAGCTGCTTCACTGCTCAATCCTGAGCCCACAAATTTATTTGGAGAACCCAGGTTGGGACTACTTGACCACCTGGCCATATATCTTGCTGTGCTCGGTCAGCTTCCTAAGCTTGCCGCTATCGATTCTCAGTGGGTGCCTGCCAAATGTGGGGTGCTGATGACTGGGATAGTTGGCCCTGGAAGTTCCAAAGTCATGACGATTATAATCCCTGGTGGGCCAGCGGACGGATGAGATTCTGTCGCTTGTACCATCTTGTGTGTTGCTGGGAATGTACAATATGTTTTTGCCTTTTGGTGACCAATAAAGTCGCACCAATATGTGGTTCCCCCACACTGTGTCTTCTGCCCACGGAGAAGGAGTGCGGGTGTTCAGTGGGATGAGCCGTGGTTTTTCTGAAGACAGCCAGGCCAGCGGACCCTCGTGTCTCCACAACTGCCATAGCAGAATCCTCTAGGAGATGGTTTTGGCAATTGCTGGGCTTTTTTCAGTGCCCTGACCACAGCTCCACAGCTTTGGAACCTTTTTCTTTGAAGTATCTGGATGATCCCACATAAGCTTGATTTAGGGGCAATCTTACAAGCAGCAATGTCCTTTCCTGTAAAGCCCTTTGATGAAAAGCAATGATGTCTTCTCTTATTTCCTAGAAGGAAGCCATGGATAGAAGAAGACACCCATCTCCGGCACCAGCTGCTGGTCAGCAGGACAGTGATATCAGCTGCCTTGTCCTGGTTCACACTCTCTCCCATCACCGAGATATGGTAATGGGGTCATTCTGTGGCAGGAAATTCGGTGGAAATTTGCAATTAATTTTGTGACTTTTTGTAAATTTGGAGGAAATATCTGGAAAACCTAAAATCCGTGTCTACAATGAAGAGCAAAAAATAAACGCCTATACCAGACTTATAAAAGAGGTGCAATAAAAAAAAACAAAAAAGAATTAGGTGCAAACGAGAAACTCTAAAAAGTAGAGAAAATCGGGCGCAAGTCCAATAATCGGCCCATTACGTGCAATGACAGGGGCCGTCGAGGACACCGCCGCAGACAATGGCGTCACCATAAAACCTGCAGCCACGGCTCCAGACAGCTGGGGTTCAGCGCTGACACCTCGTTACCTGCAGAGTCTTCCTCCTCACGGCTCAGAGGATGTTACAAGAAATAACATATCGATTCCCATGTTTGGCCTCCGAGTGTTCACCTGTAAACAGGAGCCGGCGGGGGAGGGGAGGGGGGGCGCGGGTTGTTACATGGCTGTCTTCTGTTTTGTCTTTTTGATACAAATGTATCAGAATTTGCAGGATAAGTTTATTCCCCTGGGACAGGATTGTAACCGCCAAGTCCGGAGCCTCCGAGGAGGAACCATCGAGGCCGCGCAGCCTCACAGCAAAGCGCTAAACACCGCAGGCTCAGCACTCTGCGGGAGGAGCATTAATCACGCTGCTGGCCACTATTACTTTCACACTATGCGGCACTTATATTTCAGCACTGTATGGAATATTGTTTGGGTTCCGCAGGGCTCTATATAGCTGTTACAGGATTGCATGGGGCTGGGATACCGGTGCACAACTCTATGAGCACTATATGGCGCTATTATTTATACACTGTACCCATGTTCTTTCCATATTGAAAGTGCAGATATTTTGGAAACACAGAAATGATAGTATACATATTTAGATATTATATAGTTGTGTAAGAATAGTATTGGTCACAGTATGATGCTATTATTTTTGCATTATATGGCCATATTGTGTATTATTTGGGTTCTTGATACTATTATTTGGATGTGATATGGTGGAATCGCATATTATTTGGGTGCTATATGGTAGAATTGCACATTATTGTGTTGCTATATGGTAGTATTGCACATTATTTGGACATTATATGGTAGTATTGCACATTATTTGGGTGTTATATGGCAGTATTGCACATTATTTAGGCATTTTATGGTAGTATTGCACATTATTTAGGCATTTTATGGTAGTATTGCACATTATTTGGGTGTTATATGGTAGTATTGCACATTATTTGGGCGTTATATGGTAGTATTGCACATTATTTGGATGCTATATGGTAGTACTATATGATATTATACAGAAATATTTTATTTAGGCATTATATGGTTGTATAAGAATAGTATTGGTCACAGTATAGTACTATAAAATTGCATATAATTTGTGCATTAGATAGTAGTATTACACATTATTTGGGCATTATATGGTAGTATTGCACATTATTTGGGTGTTATATGGCAGTATTGCACATTATTTAGGCATTTTATGGTAGTATTGCACATTATTTAGGCATTTTATGGTAGTATTGCACATTATTTGGGTGTTATATGGTAGTATTGCACATTATTTGGGCATTATATGGTAGCATTGCACATTATTTGGGTCCTATATGGTAGTATTACACATTATTTGGGCATTATATGGTAGTATTGCACATTATGTGGGCATTATATGGTAGTATTGCACATTATTTGGGCGTTATATGGTAGTATTGCACATTATTTGGGCGATATATGGTAGTATTGCACATTATTTGGGCGATATATGGTAGTATGGCACATTATTTGGGCGATATATGGTAGTATTGCACATTATTTGGGCGTTATATGGTAGTATTTACATTATTTGGGCGTTATGTGGCAGTATTGCACATTATTTGGGCGATATATGGTAGTATTACACATTATTTGGGCGTTATATGGTAGTATTGAACATTATTTGGGCGTTATATGGTAGTATTGCACATTATTTGGATAGTATATGGTAGTATTGCATATTATTTGGGCGTTATATGGTAGTATTGCACATTATTTAGGTGCTATATGGTAGTATTACACATTATTTGTGCGTTATATGGTAGTATTGCACATTATTTGTGCGTTATATGGTAGTATTGCACATTATTTGGGTGCTATATGGTAGTATTGCACATTATTTGGGCGTTATATGGTAGTATTGAAAATTATTTGGGTGCTATATGGTAGTATTACACATTATTTGGGCGTTATATGGTAGTATTGCACATTATTTGGGTGCTATATGGTAGTATTACACATTATTTGTGCGTTATATGGTAGTATTGCACATTATTTAGGTATTATATGGTAGTATTGCACATTATTTGGGTCCTATATGGTAGTATTACACATTATTTGGGTATTATATGGTAGTATTGCACATTATTTGGACATTTTATGGTAGTATTGCACATTATTTGGGTGTTATGTGGTAGAATTGCACATTATTTGGACATTTTATGGTAGTATTGCACATTATTTGGGTGCTATATGGTAGTATTGCACATTATTTGGGTTCTATATGGTAGTATTACACATTATTTGGGCATTATATGGTAGTATTGCGCATTATTTGGGTCCTATATGGTAGTATTACACATAATTTGGGCATTATATGGTAGTATTGCACATTCTGTGGGCATTATATGGTAGTATTTCACATTATTTGGGCGTTATATGGTAGTATTGCACATTATTTTGACATTTTATGGTAGTATTGCACATTATTTGGGTGTTATATGGTAGTATTGCACATTATTTGGGCATTATATGGTAGTATTGCACATTATGTGGGCATTATATGGTAGTATTTCACATTATTTGGGCGATATATGGTAGTATTGCACATTATTTGGGCGTTATATGGTAGTATTGCACATTATTTGGGCGATATATGGTAGTATGGCACATTATTTGGGCGTTATATGGTAGTATTTCACATTATTTGGGCGATATATGGTAGTATTGCACATTATTTGGGCGTTATATGGTAGTATTGCACATTATTTGGGCGATATATGGTAGTATGGCACATTATTTGGGCGTTATATGGTAGTATTGCACATTATTTGGGCGTTATATGGTAGTATTGCACATTATTTGGGCGATATATGGTAGTATTTACATTATTTGGGCGTTATGTGGTAGTATTGCACATTATTTGGGCGTTATATGGTAGTATTGCACATTATTTGGATATTATATGGAAGTATTGCACATTATTTGGGCGTTATATGGTAGTATTGCACATTATTTGGATATTATATGGTAGTATTGCACATTATTTGGGCGATATATGGTAGTATGGCACATTATTTGGACACTATGTGACAGTGTATGGGCTATATTTGGGCACCTGATGACGCTCTTATTTTGGGCATAGTATGGTGCTAGTGTGGCGCCCCTGAGGCTTCCGTCGCCACAGAGGTACTGCAGCTCAGCCAGTGGTGTGGTGTCCCATCCTGGGTAAGAATGAGGTCATATGCCGGTCCACAGACTAAACCTGCACACACCAATTGGTAGGCATACACTGGGTCAGGGATAGCGGCAGCCACCCCCATAGATGTATTCATGGGGCCATAAGTCCCATTTCTGGTCCCAATAGTGTGGGTGCGGCCTAGTCACTGGGTGTGTGAGAGGAGTCAGAAAGAGAGAGTAGTCAAGGGAACCAGGAAGTTCAAGAGCAGTCAGTCAGGAGGAGAGAGGAGAGTATGAGGGGGAGGTAGTTACCTCAGGAGAGTGTGAGAGGGAGGTAGTTACCTCAGGAGAGTGTGAGAGGGAGGTAGTTACCTCAGGAGAGTGCGAGAGGGAGGTAGTTACCTCAGGAGAGTGTGAGGGGGAGGTAGTTACCTCAGGAGAGTGCGAGGGGGAGGTAGTTACCTCAGGAGAGTGTGAGAGGGAGGTAGTTACCTCAGGAGAGAGGGAGGTAGTTACCTCAGGAGAGTGTGAGGGGGAGGTAGTTACCTCAGGAGAGTGTGAGGGGGAGGTAGTTACCTCAGGAGAGTGCGAGAGGGGGGTAGTTACCTCAGGAGAGTGTGAGAGGGAGGTAGTTACCTCAGGAGAGTGTGAGAGGGAGGTAGTTACCTCAGGGGAGTGTGAGAGGGAGGTAGTTACCTCAGGAGAGTGTGAGAGGGAGGTAGTTACCTCAGGGGAGTGTGAGAGCGAGGTAGTTACCTCAGGAGAGTGTGAGAGGGAGGTCGTTACTTACCTCAGGAGAGTGCGAGAGGGGGGTAGTTACCTCAGGAGAGTGTGAGAGGGAGGTAGTTACCTCAGGAGAGTGTGAGAGGGAGGTAGTTACCTCAGGAGAGTGTGAGGGGGAGGTAGTTACCTCAGGAGAGTGCGAGAGGGAGGTAGTTACCTCAGGAGAGTGTGAGAGGGAGGTAGTTACCTCAGGAGAGTGTGAGGGGGAGGTAGTTACCTCAGGAGAGTGTGAGAGGGAGGTAGTTACCTCAGGAGAGTGTGAGAGGGGGGTAGTTACCTCAGGAGAGTGTGAGAGGGAGGTAGTTACCTCAGGAGAGTGTGAGGGGGAGGTAGTTACCTCAGGAGAGTGTGAGAGGGAGGTAGTTACCTCAGGAGAGTGTGAGAGGGAGGTAGTTACCTCAGGAGAGTGTGAGAGGGAGGTAGTTACCTCAGGAGAGTGTGAGAGGGAGGTAGTTACCTCAGGGGAGTGTGAGAGGGAGGTAGTTACCTCAGGAGAGTGTGAGAGGGAGGTAGTTACCTCAGGGGAGTGTGAGAGCGAGGTAGTTACCTCAGGAGAGTGTGAGAGGGAGGTCGTTACTTACCTCAGGAGAGTGTGAGAGGGAGGTAGTTACCTCAGGAGAGTGTGAGAGGGAGGTAGTTACCTCAGGAGAGTGTGAGAGGGAGGTAGTTACCTCAGGAGAGTGTGAGAGGGAGGTAGTTACCTCAGGAGAGTGTGAGAGGGAGGTAGTTACCTCAGGAGAGTGTGAGAGGGAGGTAGTTACCTCAGGAGAGTGTGAGAGCGAGGTAGTTACCTCAGGAGAGTGTGAGAGGGAAGTAGTTACCTCAGGAGAGTGTGAGGGGGAGGTAGTTACCTCAGGAGAGTGTGAGAGGGAGGTAGTTACCTCAGGAGAGTGTGAGAGGGAGGTAGTTACCTCAGGAGAGTGTGAGAGGGAGGTAGTTACCTCAGGAGAGTGCGAGAGGGAGGTAGTTACCTCAGGAGAGTGCGAGAGGGAGGTAGTTACCTCAGGAGAGTGCGAGAGGGAGGTAGTTACCTCAGGAGAGTGCGAGAGGGAGGTAGTTACCTCAGGAGAGTGCGAGAGGGAGGTAGTTACCTCAGGAGAGTGCGAGAGGGAGGTAGTTACCTCAGGAGAGTGTGAGAGGGAGGTAGTTACCTCAGGAGAGTGTGAGAGGGAGGTAGTTACCTCAGGAGAGTGTGAGAGGGAGGTAGTTACCTCAGGAGAGTGTGGGAGGGAGGTAGTTACCTCAGGAGAGTGTGAGAGGGAGGTAGTTACCTCAGGAGAGTGTGAGAGAGAGGTAGTTACCTCAGGGGAGTGTGAGAGGGGGGTAGTTACCTCAGGAGAGTGTGAGAGGGAGGTAGTTACCTCAGGAGAGTGTGAGAGGGAGGTAGTTACCTCAGGAGAGTGTGAGAGGGAGGTAGTTACCTCAGGAGAGTGTGAGAGGGAGGTAGTTACCTCAGGAGAGTGTGAGAGGGAGGTAGTTACCTCAGGAGAGTGTGAGAGGGAGGTAGTTACCTCAGGAGAGTGTGAGAGGGAGGTAGTTACCTCAGGAGGGTGTGAGAGGGAGGTAGTTACCTCAGGAGAGTGTGAGAGGTGGGTAGTTACCTCAGGAGAGTGTGAGAGGGAGGTAGTTACCTCAGGAGAGTGTGAGAGGGAGGTAGTTACCTCAGGAGAGTGTGAGAGGGAGGTAGTTACCTCAGGAGAGTGTGAGAGGGAGGTAGTTACCTCAGGAGGGTGTGAGAGGGAGGTAGTTACCTCAGGAGAGTGTGAGAGGGAGGTAGTTACCTCAGGAGAGTGTGAGAGGGAGGTAGTTACCTCAGGAGAGTGTGAGAGGGAGGTAGTTACCTCAGGAGGGTGTGAGAGGGAGGTAGTTACCTCAGGAGAGTGTGAGAGGGAGGTAGTTACCTCAGGAGAGTGTGAGAGGGAGGTAGTTACCTCAGGAGAGTGTGAGAGGGAGGTAGTTACCTCAGGAGGGTGTGAGAGGGAGGTAGTTACCTCAGGAGAATGTGAGAGGGAGGTAGTTACCTCAGGAGAGTGTGACAGGGAGGTAGTTACCTCAGGAGAGTGTGAGAGGGAGGTAGTTACCTCAGGAGAGTGTGGGAGGGAGGTAGTTACCTCAGGAGAGTGTGAGAGGGGGGTAGTTACCCCAGGAGAGTGTGAGAGGGAGGTAGTTACCTCAGGAGAGTGTGAGAGGGGGGTAGTTACCCCAGGAGAGTGTGAGAGGGAGGTAATAACCTCAGGAGAGTGTGAGAGGGAGGTAGTTACCTCAGGAGAGTGTGAGAGGGAGGTAGTTACCTCAGGAGAGTGTGAGAGGGAGGTAGTTACCCCAGGAGAGTGTGAGGGGGAGGTAGTTACCTCAGGAGAGTGTGCGAGGGAGGTAGTTACCTCAGGAGAGTGTGAGAGGGAGGTAGTTACCTCAGGAGAGTGTGAGAGGGAGGTAGTTACCTCTGGAGAGTGTGAGAGGGAGGTAGTTACCTCAGGGGAGTGTGAGAGGGAGGTAGTTACCTCAGGAGAGTGTGAGAGGGAGGTAGTTACCTCAGGAGAGTGTGAGAGGGAGGTAGTTACCTCAGGAGAGTGTGAGAGGGAGGTAGTTACCTCAGGAGAGTGTGAGAGGGAGGTAGTTACCTCAGGGGAGTGTGAGAGGGAGGTAGTTACCTCAGGAGAGTGTGAGAGGGAGGTAGTTACCTCAGGAAAGTGTGAGAGGGAGGTAGTTACCTCAGGAGAGTGTGAGAGGGAGGTAGTTACCTCAGGAGAGTGTGAGAGGGAGGTAGTTACCTCAGGAGAGTGCGAGAGGGAGGTAGTTGCCTCAGGAGAGTGCGAGAGGGAGGTAGTTACCTCAGGAGAGTGTGAGAGGGAGGTAGTTACCTCAGGAGAGTGTGAGAGCGAGGTAGTTACCTCAGGAGAGTGTGAGAGGGAGGTAGTTACCTCAGGAGAGTGTGAGAGGGAGGTAGTTACCTCAGGAGAGTGTGAGAGGGAGGTAGTTACCTCAGGAGAGTGTGAGAGGGAGGTAGTTACCTCAGGAGAGTGTGAGAGGGAGGTAGTTACCTCAGGAGAGTGTGAGAGGGAGGTAGTTACCTCAGGAGAGTGACAGAAAGAGGTTCCTGGTGGAGATCCTGGGGTCTAGTTAGGGCTAGGTGACACCTAAAGAAAGAAAGAAAGGATCCCAGGGCCACGGAAGGGCATATTGGCTCGTGGCCTGTTCTACTGGAAGATCGGGTGGAGGGATCTGGCTGCATTCGGGGACGGTCCCCAGATAGAGGGAAGAAAGACAGTTCCTCATAAAGTAACACTGAAGGCCTGGGGTGGTTGGAAGCGCCCAGGGCCACAACCTGCCACAGATCCCCGGTGAAGGGGGCAAGATACGACTGCGGTTAGCCCCCTTTGCTCAGGCCCTGTCTGTGGTGGAGGCCGAGACCAGCTCAGCTATAACGGCCAAGGCTAAGAAGTCAGTCAGGAAAGACAGAGGAGGGGTGCACCGGGACTGACCTCTGAACTACCCGGGATCGGCGGAGGCCCCTAACAGTGGATCCTGGCATGCCGTGGGCAACCGGTCCATGGCCGAATTGAGACTAAACAGTGAGTAAAACATCTGAACTGCAAGTCCTGTGTCGTCTGCTTTATCCTGCACTGCATCCACAAACACCATAGACTTTACCAAGCACCAAAGGTTGCCCCGGGGTACCCGCTCTACCTGTGGAGAGCAAGGAACACCTCAGCTGCCATAACACCAGCCCCGGAGGTCCCTTCCAGCAGCTGCGGCTCCATAGCTGCAAATTACCACAGGTGGCGTCACGAATCTTTCATAAACTTTAACACTATCATCACCCCCAATACCGCCACATTAACTGACTCCACCAGGGCCACGGAATCGGGCCCCGCCACCGCTGACTACCCCGGCTAGTCCGGTCCGACACCGAGTCACCTAAGGCCCTGGGGCGGGCGAGTCACTATTATTTGCCCTCTGTATGATCAGGGAAGGCCGCAGGGCTCCAGAATGCTTTTCTTTAAGGCTCGGGCTGCTCGGTGTCATTGGCCAGTATTTTGGTTGTTGGGCCACAGACAGGCCTGTACCGCTACTATACTGCAGCGCAATACAAGTGAAAAAAGAAAACCGCAACCATAGCGAGCAGGTGTGAAAATCTCGCACCTGCCCGGAATGCTGCACCGTGTGACCGCAGGGTCTCAATGTGGCGCTATTCACTCCTCTCGTGCGGCCAGTATCGCCCCCGGCAGTAGGACCCCACATCCCACCCCGGGGGTCCGCACAGCTCTTGCAGCCGCCGGGTGGAAAGTTTCTTGCGCAGCCCCGGCCTTACATAACGGCTGATTGGGGATTATTTCTGGCGGAGCCGCTCATCTTCGCTCTTTGTCTTTCTTGGTAATTTCATCCCAACCTTTGTTGCGCGGAGCCGCCTGAGACGCTGCAGAAATCCTCGCGCAGCAAGTCTCGCAGTCAGCAAGTTCAATCAGTGACGATTGTGTCCGGGCGGGCTGGCGCGATCGTTCCGTGCAGCTGCAACTGTCAAGGGTCAAAACTGAGAGCGACGGGAGGAAAACAAAACATCTGACTGATGCCGAACACAAAATAACGGCACAATGACAAATAATTACACACAAAGGCGGCACTACCAAAATAACCTTCAATCAAGCGACCTAGAAGAGTGTGCCGGGGGAGGGGCGAAAGCGCACTGAGACCGAGCGCTGCAAGGAGCCGCAGCAGAACCGGGCCTCTGCGTGAACCCGGAGACAACCACTGCTGCCGAGCAACACCTGTACACGGGGTCACCGGGGGTGTGACATGGGACTGCAGGTGACAGCTACTACATTATCTGTGCTGTTACATAGGACTGCACAGAGCCGCCATCAGGGCATGACAACCATGACTGTATATGGGGCCCGATGAAGAGAGGGGCCCGGGGTAATTACTGAGCTTATTAATCCTCTTCACCCGGTCCAGTCACAACCACAGCAGAGGGGCGCAGTCTTGTCATTTCCGCTACTATACATGGCTAATTTGCATGCAAAGAAGCGAAACATGCAAATTAGCCATGTGCTGGACTGAAGGCAGGGTCAGTGGGGCAGTGTAGGCACCGGCGTGTCCTCCCGTGGCCAAGCATGCAGCAGTGTGATGAGGTCATCACTATGTGACCTCATCACACTGCTGCAGATAACAGAGCCGTGGAGGTGGCGAGGACGCGGCAGACGGCTAGGACAGGTAAGTGCTCAGTGAGGTGAAGACAATCGGCGTGGGTGGAGGTGGCCCGCTGATACCAGTCCCACATCGGAGGGTGCACATCCAGATGCAATGCATCGGGGCTCAGAGAGGAGGCCGTGCACAGTGGAAGCCAGAGAGGGTGAGTAAAATGTTCTTTTTTTCTTTTTTTATTTCTTTTTGCAACACACAAATATGCCAGGAGGGGCCCAGGAAGGGGACATATATACCAGGAGAAGGATATATATACCAGGAAGGAGACAGAAACCAGGATGGGGACATATGTTGTGAATGTCATCCGAGAGGGTGATGGTTTGGAGCTCCCTCTGGTGGCCAGGACTGGGGGTGAAGCTGACTGTGCCTGAACAGGAGTGGGGTGGGAGTTTGGGAGGCCCAATTGCAGATCAGCCGGGGTTATATAGAGCAGTGTCCGGCTGGGGCCGGTGACAGATGTTGTTCCTCAGTCTCTGCATTGGCTTGGCATTTGTCCTTCCATTATCCTGAGCCTGTCACTTTCCAGATAAGGGCAAGTTCTTTGCTTTTTTTTGCTTGATCCACACCTGAGGGTGTTTGTTCTTCTTTTTGTTTTGCTTAAAGGTCCCACTGCAAGGAAAGGGAGATTCTCCCTGTTCTATGTGATTACTGGGCTGAAATTCCTAGTGGTTGCCCTGTGTCTTCCTGCATGGATGACTGTGTGTCTGGTGTTTTGGCGCTGTGTGCTTGCAGTTGCTCGGCTCTGGTTTGGGTGTTTTTGGCTTTGCTCTTTGCCGCGCCTCTATAAGTCCTCACCCCCCTCGGGTCGCAGAGTTTCTTTCTTTGCTCTCTGTTTCGTCAGTGACCGGCACATTGTCTCCAGTGTATAATCCGCCATCTCCACCTGCCTGATATAACTGCAGTGTCGGCAGAGGATCCAGGGACAGCTACATAAACAGAGCTGCAGTGTAAAGCATGGGGGAGAGACGTAGCAGCTTCCTGAGTCTCTGATGAGACGTAACGGCGATCTCAGACTCCAATAAACAATGTCGCTAAGCTCGAGTCAGTAATTAAGTAGAACAGCAGTGTAAAGCATGGGGGACAAACAGGGCAGCAGTGATCACTGTGACCCCCACCCGCGTGGAACGTGCGGCCCCCGGACCCCACATCTGCGTCTGTCGTTACGCGTTCTCGAGAGATGAAGACGGCGTGCGGAGGAAATTCTGCCGAGACGTCTGGAAAACGGATTGTGTCACCTGCAGGTTCCCGAGACTCAGGCGAGGCTCCACTTCCTTATATCACGCCCTGGTGGCTAAAGGGTTAATGCGCCAAAGATCAGAAACGGAGAAGAAAACCCCGCCCAGAAAAGTCCAGCGGCGCAGGGGGAGGAGCAAGAAAATAGTAACAATTACTGCAGATTATTACACCACTGACCTCTGCAGAGCATCGCTCCTCCACCTCCTGACAGATACATAGTGATTTATCCTGCAGATTATTACACCACTGCCCTCTACAGAGCATCGCTCCTCCACCTCCTGACAGATACATAGTGATATATTATCTGCAGATTATTACACCACTGACCTCTCTGCAGAGCATCGCTCCTCCACCTCCTGACAGATACATAGTGATATATGCTGCAGATTATTACACCACTGATCTCTGCAGAGCATCACTCCTCCACCTCCTGACAGATACATAGTGATATATCCTGCAGATTATTACACCACTGACCTCTCTGCAGAGCATCGCTCCTCCACCTCCTGACAGATACATAGTGATATATCCTGCAGATTATTACACCACTGACCTCTGCAGAGCATCACTCCTCCACCTCCTGACAGATACATAGTGATATATCCTGCAGATTATTACACCACTGACCTCTCTGCAGAGCATCGCTCCTCCACCTCCTGACAGATACATAGTGATATATCCTGCAGATTATTACACCACTGACCTCTCTGCAGAGCATCGCTCCTCCACCTCCTGACAGATACATAGTGATATATCCTGCAGATTATTACACCACTGACCTCTGCAGAGCATCGCTCCTCCACCTCCTGACAGATACATAGTGATATATCCTGCAGATTATTACACCACTGACCTCTCTGCAGAGCATCGCTCCTCCACCTCCTGACAGATACATAGCTATATATCCTGCAGATTATTACACCTCTGACCTCTCTGCAGAGCATCGCTCCTCCACCTCCTGACAGATACATAGTGATATATCCTGCAGATTATTACACCACTGACCTCTCTGCAGAGCATCGCTCCTCCACCTCCTGACACATACATAGTGATCTATTCTGCAGATTATTACACCACTGACCTCTCTGCGGAGCATCGCTCCTCCACCTCCTGATACATAGTGATATATCCTGCAGATTATTACATCACTGACCTCTCTGCAGAGCATCGCTCCTCCACCTCCTGATCCATAGTGATATATGCTGCAGATTATTACACCACTGACCTCTCTGCAGAGCATCGCTCCTCCACCTCATGATACATAGTGATATATCCTGCAGATTATTACACCACTGATCTCTCTGCAGAGCATCGTTCCTCCACCTCTGGACAGATACAGGCATATATCCTGCAGATTATTACACCTCTGTACAGTCTGCAGAGCATCGCTCCCCCATCTCCTGACAGATACAATGTGATATATCCTACAGATTATTACACCACTGACCTCTCTGCAGAGCATCACTCCTTCACCTCCTGACACATACATAGTGATCTATCCTGCAGATTATTACACCACTGACCTCTGCAGAGCATCGCTCCTCCATCTCCTGACAGATACATAGTGATATATCCTGCAGATTATTACACCACTGATCTCTCTGCAGAGCATCGCTCCTCCACCTCCTGACAGATACATAGTGATATATGCTGCAGATTATTACACCACTGACCTCTCTGCAGAGCATCGCTCCTCCACCTCCTGACAGATACACAGTAATATATCCTGCAGATTATTACACCACTGACCTCTCTGCAGAGCATCTTTCCTCCACCTCCTGACAGATACAATGTGATATATTCTGCAGATTATTACCCCACTGACCTCTCTGCAGAGCATCGCTCCTCCACCTCCGGGCAGATAGTCATATATCCTGCAGATTATTACACCTCTGTACAGATCTGCAGAGCATCGCTCCTTTATCTCCTCACAGTGAATGAGAACATTGTTCTTTTCACTCAGATGTGTAAAATTCTTCCTGTAGTAATGACTAAGTTTAGAATTTGTTACAATGTGTCGGTGCAGGTCATCACGTGTCTCCCGTCCTTATAGTTTGTTACAATGTGTCAAAGGTGCAAGCTGAAGGGTTTACATCGGCCCCACAGTCCCCTGATCTGAACATCAGTGACAGTCTGTGGCTAGACCTCAAAAGAATAGTGCATGCAAGACTAGCCAGGAATCTCACAGAACTGGAAGACGTCTCCAAGAAAGAGCAGTGCATGCAAGACGAGCCAGGAATTTCACAGAACTGGAAGACGTCTCCAAGGAAGAGCAGTGCATGCAAGACGAGCCAGGAATTTCACAGAACTGGAAGACGTCTCCAAGGAAGAGCAGTGCATGCAAGACGAGCCAGGAATCTCACAGAACTGGAAGACGTCTTCAAATAAGAGCAGTGCATGCAAGACGAGCCAGGAATTTCACAGAACTGAAAGACGTCTCCAAGGAAGAGCAGTGCATGCAAGACAAGCCAGGAATCTCACAGAACTGAAAGATGTCTCCAAGGAAGAGCAGTGCATGCAAGACGAGCCAGGAATCTCAAAGAACTGGAAGATGTCTCCAAGGAAGAGCAGTGCATGCAAGACGAGCCAGGAATCTCACAGAACTGGAAGACTTCTCCAAGGAAATGCAGTGCATGCAAGATGAGCCAGGAATCTCACAGAACTGAAAGATGTCTCCAAGGAAGAGCAGTGCATGCAAGACGAGCCAGGAATCTCAAAGAACTGGAAGATGTCTCCAAGGAAGAGCAGTGCATGCAAGACGAGCCAGGAATCTCACAGAACTGGAAGACATCTCCAAGGAAGAGCAGAGCATGCAAGACAAGCCAGGAATCTCACAGAACTGGAAGACGTCTCCAAGGAAGAGCAGTGCATGCAAGACAAGCCAGGAATCTCACAGAACTGGAAGACTTCTCCAAGGAAGAGCAGTGCATGCAAGACAAGCCAGGAATCTCACAAAACTGGAAGATGTCTCCAAGGAAGAGCAGTGCATGCAAGACGAGCCAGGAGTGTCACAGAACTGGAAGACGTCTCTAAGGAAGAAGAGCGCATGCAAGATGAGCCAACAATCTCACAAAACTGGAAAAACGTCTCCAAGGAAAAGCAGTGCATGCAAGACAAGCCAGGGATCTCATAGAACTGGAAGATGTCTCCAGAGAAGAGCAGTACATGCAAGATGAGCCAGGAATCTCACAGAATTGGAAGACATCTCTAAGGAAGAGCAGAGCATGCAAGACAAGCCAGGAATCTCACAGAACTGGAAGACGTCTCTAAGGAAGAGCAGTGCATGCAAGACAAGCCAGGAATCTCACAGAACTGGAAGACTTCTCCAAGGAAGAGCAGTGTATGTGAGACAAGCCAGGAATCTCACAGAACTGGAAGATGTCTCCAAGGAATAGCAGAGCATACAGCATGAGCCAAGAATCTCACAGAACTGGAAGATGAGCCAGGAATCTCACAGAACTGGAAGACTTCTCCAAGGTAGAGGAGAGCATTCAAAATGAGCCAGGAATCTCACAGAACTGGAAGACATCTCCAAGGAAGATCTGTGCATGCAACACGAGCCAGGAATATCACAGAACTAGAAGACAAGCCAGCAATCTCACAAAACTGGAAGATATCTTCAAGGAAGAGCAGTGTATGCAAGACGAGCCATGAATCTCACAAAACTGGAAGACGTCTCTAAGGAAGAAGAGTGTATGCAATACAAGCCAATAATCTCACAAAACTGGAAAACGTCTCCAAGGAAGAGCAGTGCATTCAAGACGAGCCAGGAATCTAACAGAACTGGAAAACGAGCTAGGAATCTCTCAAAACTGGAAGACTTCTCCAAGGAAGAGCAGTGCAAGCAAGACAAGCCAGGAATCTCACAGAACTAGAAGATGTCTCCAAGAAAGAGCAGTGCATGCAAGACGAGCCAAGAATCTCACAGAACTGGAAGACGTCTCCAAAGAAGAGTAGAGCATGCAAGACAAGCCAGGAATCTCACAAAACTGGAAAACGTCTCCAAGGAAGAGCAGTGCATGCAAGACCAGCCAGGAATCTCACAAAACTGGAAAACGTCTCCAAGGAAGAGCAGTGCATACAAGACGAGCCAGGAATCTTATAGAACTGGAAGATGTCTCCAGAGAAGAGCAGTGTATGCAATACGAGCCAGGAATCTCACAGAACTGGAAGACATCTCCAAGGAAGAGCAGTGCATGCAAGACAAGCCAGGAATCTCACAGAACTGGAAAATGTCTCCAACGAAGAGCAGTGCATACAAGATGAATCAGGAATCTCACAGAACTGAAAGACGTCTCCAAGGAAGAGCAGTGCATGCAAGACTAGCCATGAATCTCACGGAATTGGAAGACGTTTCCAAGGAAGAGGAGAGCATGCAAGACGAGCCAGGAATCTCACAGAACTGCAAAACGTCTCCAAGGAAGAGCATTGCACGCAAGACTAGCCAGGAATATCACAGAACTGGAAGAAGAGCCAGATATATCACAGAACCGGAAGACGTCTCCAATGAAGAGCAATGCATGCAAGACGAGCCAGAACGCTCACAGGACTGGAAGATGACTTCAAGAAAAAGCAGCACGAGTAAGACGAGCCAGGAAATTCTCAGAACTGGAAGACTTCTCCAAGGAAGAGCAGTGCATTCAAGACAAGCCAGGAATCTCACAGAACTGGAATACTTCTCCAAGGAAGAGCTGTGCATGTGAGACAAGCCAGGAATCTCACAGAACTGGAATACTTCTCCAAGGAAGAGCAGTGCATTCAGGACGAGCCAGGAATCTCACAGAACTGGAATACTTCTCCAAGGAAGAGCAGTGCATTCAAGACGAGCCAGGAATCTCACAGAACTGGAATACTTCTCCAAGGAAGAGCAGTGCATGCAAGACGAGCCAGGAATCTCACAGAACTGGAAGACGTCTCCAAGGAAGAGCAGAGCATGCAAGACGAGCCAGGAATCTCACAGAACTGGAAGACTTCTCCAAGGAAGAGCAGTGCATTCAAGACGAGCCAGGAATCTCACAGAACTGGAAGACTTCTCCAAGGAAGAGCAGTGCATTCAAGACGAGCCAGGAATCTCACAGAACTGGAAGATGTCTCCAAGGAAGAGCAGAGCATGTGAGACGAGCCTCTATGGACGGTCCGGACCTTTATCCTCTATGGGTGGTCTTGTCCAGAAGTAGTTAATGTATAAGGTGGATCTCCCCCCCCCGGATCCGATCATTAGGAATGGGGGGAGCAGGACGTCCGCTGTAATGAATTGGGACCAAATGTGTGAGAAGTTGCAGAACTTTTCCTGACTGTAGCACAATACTGTTATTCTTTGTGGGGTTTTGGGTGCAGGGGTCTGTATTGATGCTCCAGGTTGGGGGTCTCAGGTAGTTGTTACCCAGCTCAGACCCTTCGTGTGAGGTTTTGGGTGCAGGGGTCTGTATTGATGCCCCAGGTTGGGGGTCTCAGGTAGTTGTTACCCAGCTCAGACCCTTCGTGTGAGGTTTTGGGTGCAGGGGCTTGTATTGATGCCCCAGGTTGGGGGTCTCAGGTAGTTGTTACCCAGCTCAGACCCTTCGTGTGAGGTTTTGGGTGCAGGGGCTTGTATTGATGCCCCAGGTCGGGGGTCTCAGGTAGTTGTTCCCCAGCTCAGACCCTTCGTGTGGGGTTTTGGGTGCAGGGGCTTGTATTGATGCCCCAGGTCGGGGGTCTCAGGTAGTTGTGACCCAGCTCAGACCCTTCGTGTGGGGTTTTGGGTGCAGGGGTCTGTATTGATGCCCCAGGTCGGGGGTCTCAGGTAGTTGTTACCCAGCTCAGACCCTTTGTGTGGGGTTTTGGGTGCAGGGGCTTGAATTGATGCCCCAGGTCGGGGGTCTCAGGTAGTTGTTACCCAGCTCAGACCCTTCGTGTGGGGTTTTGGGTGCAGGGGCTTGTATTGATGCCCTAGGTTGGGGGTCTCAGGTAGTTGTTACCCAGCTCAGACCCTTTGTGTGGGGTTTTGGGTGCAGGGGCTTGTATTGATGCCCCAGGTCGGGGGTCTCAGGTAGTTGTTACCCAGCTCAGACCCTTTGTGTGGGGTTTTGGGTGCAGGGGCTTGAATTGATGCCCCAGGTCGGGGGTCTCAGGTAGTTGTTACCCAGCTCAGACCCTTCGTGTGGGGTTTTGGGTGCAGGGGCTTGTATTGATGCCCTAGGTCGGGGGTCTCAGGTAGTTGTTACCCAGCTCAGACCCTTCGTGTGGGGTTTTGGGTGCAGGGGGCTTGTGTTGACGCCCCAGGTTGGGGGTCTCAGGTAGTTGTTACCCAGCTCAGACCCTTCGTGTGGGGTTTTGGGTGCAGGGGGCTTGTGTTGACGCCCCAGGTCAGGGGTCTCAGGTAGTTCTTACCCAGCTCAGACCCTTCGTGTGGGGTTTTGGGTGCAGGGGCTTGTGTTGATGCCCCAGGTCGGGGGTCTCAGGTAGTTGTTACCCAGCTCAGACCCTTCGTGTGGGGTTTTGGGTGCAGGGGCTTGTGTTGATGCCCCAGGTCGGGGGTCTCAGGTAGTTGTTACCCAGCTCAGACCCTTCGTGTGGGGTTTTGGGTGCAGGGGCTTGTGTTGATGCCCCAGGTCGGGGGTCTCAGGTAGTTGTTACCCAGCTTAGACCCTTTGTGTGGGGTTTTGGGTGCAGGGGCTTGTATTGATGCCCCAGGTCGGGGGTCTCAGGTAGTTGTTACCCAGCTTAGACCCTTTGTGTGGGGTTTTGGGTGCAGAGGGCTCGTGTTGCCGCTCCAGGTCGGGGGTCTCAGGTAGTTGTTCCCCAGCTTAGACCCTTTGTGTGGGGTTTTGGGTGCAGAGGGCTCGTGTTGCCGCTCCAGGTCGGGGGTCTCAGGTAGTTGTTCCCCAGCTCAGACCCTTCGTGTGGGGTTTTGGGTGCAGGGGGCTTGTATTGATGCCCCAGGTCGGGGGTCTCAGCTAGTTGTTACCCAGCTTAGACCCTTCGTGTGGGGTTTTGGGTGCAGGGGGCTCGTGTTGACGCCCCAGGTCGGGGGTCTCAGGTAGTTGTTACCCAGCTCAGACCCTTTGTGTGGGGTTTTGGGTGCAGGGGCTTGTATTGATGCCCCAGGTCGGGGGTCTCAGCTAGTTGTTACCCAGCTCAGACCCTTCGTGTGGGGTTTTGGGTGCAGGGGGCTCGTGTTGACGCCCCAGGTCGGGGGTCTCAGGTAGTTGTTACCCAGCTCAGACCCTTTGTGTGGGGTTTTGGGTGCAGGGGCTTGTATTGATGCCCCAGGTCGGGGGTCTCAGGTAGTTGTTACCCAGCTCAGACCCTTCGTGTGAGGTTTTGGATGCAGGGGGCTTCTGTTGACGCCCCAGGTCGGGGGTCTCAGGTAGTTGTTACCCAGCTCAGACCCTTCGTGTGAGGTTTTGGGTGCAGGGGGCTTGTATTGATGCCCCAGGTCGGGGGTCTCAGGTAGTTGTTACCCTGCTGAGACCCTTTGTGTGGGGTTTTGGGTGCAGGGGCTTGTATTTATGCCCCAGGTCGGGGGTCTCAGGTAGTTGTTACCCAGCTCAGACCCTTCGTGTGAGGTTTTGGGTGCAGGGGGCTTGTATTGATGCCCCAGGTCGGGGGTCTCAGGTAGTTGTTACCCTGCTCAGACCCTTCGTGTGGGGTTTTGGGTGCAGGGGCTTGTATTGATGCCCCAGGTCGGGGGTCTCAGGTAGTTGTTACCCAGCTCAGACCCTTTGTGTGAGGTTTTGGGTGCAGGGGCTTGTATTGACGCCCCAGGTCGGGGGTCTCAGGTAGTTGTTACCCAGCTCAGACCCTTCGTGTGAGGTTTTGGGTGCAGGGGGCTTGTATTGATGCCCCAGGTCGGGGGTCTCAGGTAGTTGTTACCCTGCTGAGACCCTTTGTGTGGGGTTTTGGGTGCAGGGGCTTGTATTTATGCCCCAGGTCGGGGGTCTCAGGTAGTTGTTACCCAGCTTAGACCCTTTGTGTGGGGTTTTGGGTGCAGGGGCTTGTATTGATGCCCCAGGTCGGGGGTCTCAGGTAGTTGTTACCCAGCTTAGACCCCATTGTGTGAGGTTTTGGGTGCAGGGGGCTTGTATTGATGCCCCAGGTCGGGGGTCTCAGGTAGTTGTTACCCAGCTCAGACCCTTTGTGTGGGGTTTTGGGTGCAGGGGCTTGTATTGACGCCCCAGGTCGGGGGTCTCAGGTAGTTGTTACCCAGCTCAGACCCTTCGTGCGGACAGTGGGGTGGAACGTGACGCTTAGTTTGCGCTTGGCACGAAGGTGGACACAATGGCTCCAAACAATACGTGCCGGCTCGGGGGGCAGCAGCCGCTTATACAGGACCCCCAGTATGCGGACCCTCCATGTCAGCCGCACAAACACTTTCATCTTTTTTTAGTTCTCCCTGAAGAATCCAAAGTAGAAACAGAGGAGAGAATAATGGGGACTTCACAATCACAGAACACGCAGATTTGTGATGGATGAGCGCGATGTGGCGACACAATGGAGGATTGTGTTCTGTGTCCTCCGCGGACAATCAGTTACAGTGCTGGAACATGGCGGAAAACGTATGACCCGGGAACAAAGGCCTGCATTTAGGGCTGACGCCCGTGGTGAGGGCGCGGGGACCTGCACATCCATGGGGTCCTGGGCACGTCCTTCATGGTGGCGGCATCGTACACAGGTCGGGGGCTGCAGCGCCTCTTTCCCCGCAGATCATGTGACCAGGGCCCAGATTGTCTCCACATCTCTTGTTTCCAATTAAGTTTAATGAAATTTGCAGCGTTAAATGTGAGCATGTGTCTGAGCTGCCTGCAATCTGTCCTCTCTCGAATGTTGCATAAGTATCAGCACCCTTTCCTATCCTATGAGGTTTGTGTTACTGCTGGCACTGACACATTGTAACAGCTCTCAGCTGTGAGCAGTATCAGGACAATGCAGGTTTTTCATCTGTAAACAATAAAGTTTACAGTCACTGACAGCAAGCAGAGATGGTGACTCCTGTGTGGAGGAAAATATCGAGACGCCTTGGCCCATGTCCCCCTGCGGCCAGATCCGGGGCGTGTGACTCCCATCTGACTCCATCTCTCCCAGCATGTGATGCTGTTTACTGCGCTCGATCCTGCGCCTGGAAATAAAGAGAAAAAACACAAGAATACAAGAAGAGAAGGATCCGGAAAGATCCAATGTAACAATGGATCACACCGGGATTTACAGCGCCAGAATCCCTGCAGCTATTAATAGGGGTGATGGGGAGACGTCTGCGCAAAACAGCGGTGATGGGGAGAAGTATGTGCAAAACAGGGGTCATGGGGAGAAGTCTGTGCAAAACAGAGGTGATAGGGAGAAGTCTGTGCAAAACAGAGGTGATAGGGAGAAGTCTGTGCAAAACAGAGGTGATGGGGAGAAGTCTGTGCAAAACAGAGGTGATGGGGAGAAGTCTGTGCAAAACAGGGGTGATGGGGAGAAGTCTGTACAAAACAGGGGTGATGGGGAGAAGTCTGTGCAAAACAGGGGTGATGGGGAGAAGTCTGCGCAAAACAGGAGTCATGGGGAGAAGTCTGTGCAAAACAGAGGTGATGGGGAGAAGTCTGTGCAAAACAGAGGTGATGGGGAGAAGTCTGTGCAAAACAGAGGTGATGGGGAGAAGTCTGTGCAAAACAGAGGTGATAGGGAGAAGTCTGTACAAAACAGGGGTGATGGGGAGAAGTCTGTGCAAAACAGAGGTGATGGGGAGAAGTCTGTGCAAAACAGAGGTGATGGGGAGAAGTCTGTGCAAAACAGAGGTGATAGGGAGAAGTCTGTGCAAAACAGAGGTGATGGGGAGAAGTCTGTGCAAAACAGAGGTGATGGGGAGAAGTCTGTGCAAAACAGGGGTGATGGGGAGAAGTCTGTACAAAACAGGGGTGATGGGGAGAAGTCTGTGCAAAACAGGGGTGATGGGGAGAAGTCTGCGCAAAACAGGGGTGATGGGGAGAAGTCTGTGCAAAACAGGTGTGATGGGGAGAAGTCTGTGCAAAACAGGGGTGATGGGGAGAAGTCTGCGCAGAATAGGGGTCAAGGGGAGAAGTCTGTGCAAAACAGGGGTCATGGGGAGAAGTCTG
Source organism: Anomaloglossus baeobatrachus (assembly GCF_048569485.1). Taxonomy (NCBI): domain Eukaryota; kingdom Metazoa; phylum Chordata; class Amphibia; order Anura; family Aromobatidae; genus Anomaloglossus; species Anomaloglossus baeobatrachus. The sequence continues at coordinate 5,685,486 of NC_134356.1, read as the reverse complement.
TGCAAAACAGGGGTGATAGGGAGAAGTCTGTACAAAACAGGGGTGATGGGGAGAAGTCTGTGCAAAACAGGGGTGATGGGGAGAAGTCTGCGCAAAACGGGGTGATGGGGAGAAGTCTGCGTAAAACAGGGGTGATGGGAAGAAGTCTGCGCAAAACAGGGGTAATGGGGAGAAGTCTGCGCAAAACAGGGGTCATGGGGAGAAGTCTGCGCAAAACAGGGGTCATGGGGAGAAGTCTGCGCAAAACAGGGGTGATGGGGAGAAGTCTGTGCAAAACAGGTGTGATGGGGAGAAGTCTGTGCAAAACAGGGGTGATGGGGAGAAGTCTGCGCAGAATAGGGGTCAAGGGGAGAAGTCTGTGCAAAACAGGGGTCATGGGGAGAAGTCTGTGCAAAACAGGGGTGATAGGGAGAAGTCTGTACAAAACAGGGGTGATGGGGAGAAGTCTGTGCAAAACAGGGGTGATGGGGAGAAGTCTGCGCAAAACGGGGTGATGGGGAGAAGTCTGCGTAAAACAGGGGTGATGGGAAGAAGTCTGCGCAAAACAGGGGTGATGGGGAGAAGTCTGCGCAAAACAGGGGTCATGGGGAGAAGTCTGCGCAAAACAGGGGTCATGGGGAGAAGTCTGCACAAAACAGGGGTCATAGAGAGAAGCCTGCGCAAAACAGGGGTCATGGGGAGAAGTCTGAGCAAAACAGGAGTCATGGGGAGAAGTCTGTTCAAAACAGGGGTCATGGGGAGAAGTCTATGCAAAACATTGGTCATTTGGTAGCAGTCTGCGCAAAACAGGAGTCATGGGGAGAAGTCTGCGCAAAACAGGGGTCATGGGGAAAAGTCTATGCAAAACAGGGGTCATGGGGAGAAGTCTGCGCAAAACAGGGGTCAAGGGGAGAAGTCTATGCAAAACAGGGGTCATGGGGAGAAGTCTGAGCAAAACAGGGGTCATGGGGAGAAGTCTGCGCAAAACAGGGGTCATGGGGAGAAGTCTGCGCAAAACAGGGGTCATGGGGAGAAGTCTGCGCAAAACAGGGGTCATAGGGAGACGTCTGCGCAAAACAGGGGTCATGGGGAGAAGTCTGCGCAAAACGGGTCATGGGGAGAAGTCTGCGCAAAGCAGGGGTCATGGGGAGAAGTCTGCGCAAAGCAGGGGTCATGGGGAGAAGTCTGCGCAAATCAGGGGTCATGGGGAGAAGTCTGCACAAAACAGGGATCATGGGGAGAAGTCTGCGCAAGACAGGGGTCATGGAGAGAAGTCTGCGCAAGACAGGGGTCATGGAGAGAAGTCTGCGCAAGACAGGGGTCATGGGGAGAAGTCTGCGCAAGACAGGGGTCATAGAGAGAAGTCTGCGCAAAACAGGGGTCATGGGGAAAAGTCTGCGCAAAACAGGGGTCATGGGGAGATGTCTGCGCAAAACAGGGGTCATGGGGAGAAGTCTACGCGAAACAGGGGTCATAGGGAGAAGTCTGCGCAAAACGGGTCATAGAGAGAAGCCTGCGCAAAACAGGGGTCATGGGAAGAAGTCTGCGCAAAACAGGAGTCATGGGGAGAAGTCTGTGCAAAGCAGGGGTCATGGGGAGAAGTCTATGCAAAACATTGGTCATTTGGTAGCAGTCTGCGCAAAACAGGAGTCATGGGGAGAAGTCTATGCAAAACAGGGGTCATGGGGAGAAGTCTGCGCAAAACAGGAGTCATGGGGAGAAGTCTATGCAAAACAGGGGTCATGGGGAGAAGTCTGCGCAGAATAGGGGTCAAGGGGAGAAGTCTGTGCAAAACAGGGGTCATGGGGAGAAGTCTGTGCAAAACAGGGGTGATAGGGAGAAGTCTGTACAAAACAGGGGTGATGGGGAGAAGTCTGTGCAAAACAGGGGTGATGGGGAGAAGTCTGCGCAAAACGGGGTGATGGGGAGAAGTCTGCGTAAAACAGGGGTGATGGGAAGAAGTCTGCGCAAAACAGGGGTGATGGGGAGAAGTCTGCGCAAAACAGGGGTCATGGGGAGAAGTCTGCGCAAAACAGGGGTCATGGGGAGAAGTCTGCACAAAACAGGGGTCATAGAGAGAAGCCTGCGCAAAACAGGGGTCATGGGGAGAAGTCTGAGCAAAACAGGAGTCATGGGGAGAAGTCTGTTCAAAACAGGGGTCATGGGGAGAAGTCTATGCAAAACATTGGTCATTTGGTAGCAGTCTGCGCAAAACAGGAGTCATGGGGAGAAGTCTGCGCAAAACAGGGGTCATGGGGAAAAGTCTATGCAAAACAGGGGTCATGGGGAGAAGTCTGCGCAAAACAGGGGTCAAGGGGAGAAGTCTATGCAAAACAGGGGTCATGGGGAGAAGTCTGAGCAAAACAGGGGTCATGGGGAGAAGTCTGCGCAAAACAGGGGTCATGGGGAGAAGTCTGCGCAAAACAGGGGTCATGGGGAGAAGTCTGCGCAAAACAGGGGTCATAGGGAGACGTCTGCGCAAAACAGGGGTCATGGGGAGAAGTCTGCGCAAAACGGGTCATGGGGAGAAGTCTGCGCAAAGCAGGGGTCATGGGGAGAAGTCTGCGCAAAGCAGGGGTCATGGGGAGAAGTCTGCGCAAATCAGGGGTCATGGGGAGAAGTCTGCACAAAACAGGGATCATGGGGAGAAGTCTGCGCAAGACAGGGGTCATGGAGAGAAGTCTGCGCAAGACAGGGGTCATGGAGAGAAGTCTGCGCAAGACAGGGGTCATGGGGAGAAGTCTGCGCAAGACAGGGGTCATAGAGAGAAGTCTGCGCAAAACAGGGGTCATGGGGAAAAGTCTGCGCAAAACAGGGGTCATGGGGAGATGTCTGCGCAAAACAGGGGTCATGGGGAGAAGTCTACGCGAAACAGGGGTCATAGGGAGAAGTCTGCGCAAAACGGGTCATAGAGAGAAGCCTGCGCAAAACAGGGGTCATGGGAAGAAGTCTGCGCAAAACAGGAGTCATGGGGAGAAGTCTGTGCAAAGCAGGGGTCATGGGGAGAAGTCTATGCAAAACATTGGTCATTTGGTAGCAGTCTGCGCAAAACAGGAGTCATGGGGAGAAGTCTATGCAAAACAGGGGTCATGGGGAGAAGTCTGCGCAAAACAGGAGTCATGGGGAGAAGTCTATGCAAAACAGGGGTCATGGGGAGAAGTCTGCGCAAAACAGGGGTCATAGGGAGAAGTCTGCGCAAAACAGGGGTCATGGGGAGAAGTCTGCGCAAAACGGGTCATGGGGAGAAGTCTGCGCAAAGCAGGGGTCATGGGGAGAAGTCTGCGCAAAGCAGGGGTCATGGGGAGAATTCTGCGCAAATCAGGGGTCATGGGGAGAAGTCTACACAAAGCAGGGGTCATGGGGAGACGTCTATGCAAAACATTGGTCATTTGGTAGCAGTCTGCGCAAAACAGGGGTCATGGGGAGAAGTCTGCGCAAAACAGGGGTCATGGGGAAAAGTCTATGCAAAACAGGGGTCATGGGGAGAAGTCTGCGCAAAACAGGGGTCATGGGGAGATGTCTGCGCAAAACAGGGGTCATGGGGAGAAGTCTACGCAAAACAGGGGTCATGGGGAGAAGTCTGCACAAAACAGGGGTCATGGGGAGAAGTCTGTACAAAACAGGGGTCATGTGGAGAAGTCCGTGCAAAACAGGGGTCATGGGGAGAAGTCTATGCAAAACAGGGGTCATGGGGAGAAGTTTGCACAAAACGGGTCATGGGGAGAAGTCTGCGCAAAACAGGGGTCATGGGGAGAAGTCTGTA